>NC_087200.1:205887492-205912492 GCF_015104395.2 Macrobrachium nipponense
AGGGTGCTAAAATTAGGGGGGCGCCGAGGGAACAGATACTGCAATTAACGCGGAGGAGGCAGCGATCAGGTGCAGAGATAAGGATCTTTGTAGCGCTAATTACCACCAGCCGATTGAGGCGACTTGCTTCTTTGAATTGCATCTCTTAATTGCATCCCCTTAATTGCAGTGATTATAGATCAGGTCTCTCCTGAGAACTGTGATGTAGTCTTAGTTCTATAGTTCTGGCGGCATCTGTCAACGAGGCAATGGATTTGGCATAGAACGTTATGTCTCTAGTCTTAGGAAATTTGGAATAGCCTAGTTGGTTTTTGGCACAGAACATGAGGTCTCTGAAAACAGTCAGTAATAGACCTAGTTAGTTTTCGTAAGGTCAAGTGAAATGAGCCATTTACGCAGGCCACAGGAGAATTTTATGTAATGGGGTTCCAAAGGGCATGCTTCTCTTCCCTGTACTTTTGTGTATAATGCAATCGTTAAGATTTTTCCATGCATCTTCTCTTTCTTTGCTGTCTGTCTAAGACGAGTTGTTGTTGTTATATAACTATATTTCAAATAACCTTTTCGTGCATTTTTATTTCATGTTTCGTGGTCTTAAAATGTTCATTTATTTGCCCTTACTAATTATACTGCAATTATACAAAACTCTACTTACATACTCCTGCTAATTCAATGTCTAGCTAATGTGCCATAGTCAAATTCTTGAATAGTTTCTTTACAGTTCATTTAAACTTAGGCATTTCTGATAAAAAAAGAATCAGGTAAGTTAATGACGAAAATGTATCTTTCACAGATTCAATTTGAATAAACCTTCAAACTGTTCTTTTAAACTTGAATGTAATCGTAAAATTAAGAACAGCATCAGAGATACAATCTCAAATTATTATTAGTTATTATCATTATTCAGAAAACGAACCCTATTCCCATGGCACACTCCCACCGGGGCCACTGAATTATAACAGGCTTCCAGAGAATATGATGTTCATGTGAAAGAAGTAACAGAAGGTAATGGGAAATAAAGAGAGAATAGGTCACTTATTGAAAAGAAAAAAATAAATTGACAAATTAATAGATATATAAAAAAGATTGATAATTGGACTCACCTGGAATAGTACCTGTCATATCTCCTCCATCAATCTTGACAAACGGCTTTCGAAATCAATGACTCAGCTAATCGTTTATTCGGTCATAATCTTCAACAAATTACAGTAGGACATTGATTTTTGAAGTGGTATTTCAAGTACTGTTTAATTTTATTTATACAATTTGGAATAAGTTTTTAAATGGATCAGATTATATATATATATTAGATATAATATATATTATATATTATATATATATATAATATATTATTAGTAGATATATATATATATATATATAAAGATATATATATATATATATATAATAATATATATAAGATATATAAAATATATATACGATAAAATATATATATATATATATATATATCCTATATATATAGTATATATATATATATATATATAAATATATATAAATATATTAATTATATATATGTATTATATTTTATATATATACCTATATATAAAATTGTAATTCCCTGTGGTAATTTTTTATGCTACTCCATATTCATCCATACATAATTTCATGACCCAAGTATAAATCATCATATTGGAGTGTGACTTTGAACACGAGTTTAATTGTAGAACAGGAAATCATTCGAAATGAAATGTGCTACAATGATTAAACCATTGATCATTCAAGAATATATGAAAATCAAAGTGAACACATTCACTTCACTTGAATCTCTCTCTCTCTCTCTTTCTCCTTTTCTCACTACTTCTCCCTAATTTTCTCTCTAACTAACCCAAATTGAAAATAAAATAGATATAATGAATATAAGTGAAACCTGGTATTCCCAAGAGACTGGGAATCATGATCAAATAAAAGGGTTCCAAACTTATAGATCAGATAGAAAAAATAGGAATCAAGGGGGAACCGCAATATATGGGAAAGACAAAAAACTAGGAAAAATATATGAGAAATATAGTAACTCAGAATGTGAACGAATAGCGGTAGAATTTGAATCTGAAAAATTAATGAACATAGTAATATATAGACCTCCTAATACGAAAGAGTTTGACTTAATAATAGAAAAATTGGATGATATATGTAGAAATCACAAGGACTGACTATTCTCCTATCTGGAGACTTCAACTTTCCTTTCGTAGTCTGGAAAGAACGAATAGGAGATTGTGGTTGTACTTATAATATAAAAAAGAGAGTAATAGTAGTGCAGAAGATAAGAGGCAATTCGAAAAGCTATTAGATATGCTACTAGAATACAACATTCAACAAATAAATCACCTGCGAACAAGAAAGGAAAATACTTTAGACCTAGTATTGTGAACGAGATGAATTATGTTAAAGAAATAATTGTTTATAATGCGAGTATTTCAGACCATAAGTGTCATAGAATTAACAGTCCATTCCATTCCAAAGCAAGTGAAAACAGAGATAAACAAGAAATAAGAAAGTGGGAAGGATATGGAAATACAACTTCTACAGTAAAATATAAAATGGTCAGAAATAAATGAAGAATTAAACAAAGATTGGGATAACATTTTCGTAAGTGATGACATAAGGGTAAATACGGAAATATTATATAAAATATTAAAGAAAATATTGGATAAATATATACCAAAGAAGAAAAATAAACATCAGTCATGCATACCAAGAGAAAGAAGGATCTTGTTCCAGAAAATCAGAAAGTGGAAAAAAGGTCTTACAAAAGAAAAAAAATGCATGGGAAGTTATAGAACTAAAAAGTAAGATAGAAAATGCAGAACAAAAGATTATACAATCAAAAGAAAATGAAAAACGGGACTTGGAAGAAAAAAACCCTATAAATATCAAGCAAAATCCCAAACTATTATACTCATTCGGGAAAAAGATGAATAAAGGAAGAATAGAAATAGGCCCTCTAAGAATTGAAGGGAGATTAATGAATGAAAAAAAGGAAATTTGCAACATATTTGCAGAACGATATAAGAGAGAAGTCACCCTAGAATAGATAATGAAGATAATGATATAGAAGTAAGGGACGAAAATAGTGAATATTTAGCTGACATAGATATTAATGAAGCTGATATTTTGCAGGCTATTAATGAAATTAAAAAATGATGGAGCTGCAGCAGGGCCTGATGGAGTTCCTGCTATTTTGTTAAAGAAAGTAGTTCATTCTATCGCAAAGCCACTTGCAATATTATTAAGACAAAGTGTAGATACAGGCATGATTTATGATGAGCACAAATTAGCTATATATTACCCCTGCATTCATAAGTGGATCAAGACTAGAGGCAAGTAATTATAGTCCTGTGAGTCTAACATCACATATTATGAAAGTGTATGAAAGGGTAATGAAGAAAAATATTATGAAACATTTAATAAAAAATAATCTGTTTAATATAGGACAACATGGTTTCGTACCCGGAAAAAGTACACAAACTCAACTATTAGTCCATCGTGAGAACATATTCAAAAATATGTAAAGCAGAAATGAAACAGATGTGGTTTATCTAGACTTTGCAAAAGCTTTTGACAAGGTAGACCATAATATATCAACGAAGAAAAGGTAGACCATAATATATTAACGAAGAAAATTAGAAAATAACATCAATATTATGGATAAAGTAGGAAGATGGTTAAAAGAATTTTTACACAACAGAAAACAGATAGTTATTGCAAACGATGAGAAATCGGATGAAGCTAAGGTAATTTCCGGTGTGCCACAAGGTACGGTGTTAGCTGCATTACTGTTTGTTATTATGATTGCAGACATAGACAGTAATGTTAAGGACTCGGTAGTGAGTAGTTTCGCCGATGACACAAGAATAAGTAGAGAAATTACTTGTGATGAAGATAGGAACGCGCTACAAAGAGACCTTAACAAAGTATATGATTGGGCAGAGGTAAACAGGATGGTATTTAACTCTGATAAATTTGAATCAATAAACTATGGAGACAGAGAAGGAAAGCTATATGCATATAGGGGACCTAATAAGAGACAATCACAAATAAGGAAGCAGTTAAAGACCTTGGTTTGATGATGGAATAGGAACATGTTATGCAACGATCAAATAGCAATTCTATTGTCAAAATGTAAAGCAAAAATGGGAATGTTACGGCACTTCAAAACAAGAAAAGCTGAACAGATGATTATGCTTTATAAAACATATGTTCGTAGTCCACTTGAATATTGCAATATGATATGGTACCCACACTATCAAAAGGATGTTGCATAAATAGAGAGTGTACAAAGGTCCTTTACAGCTAGAATAGAAGAAGTTAAGGACCTTGACTACTGGGAAAGACTACGATCCTTAAAATTATATAGTCTAGAAAGGAGAAGAGAACGCTACATGATAATTCAGGCATGGAAACAGATAGAAGGAATAGCTGAAAACATCATGGAGCTAAAAATATCAGAAAGAGCAAGCAGAGGTAGATTAATAGTGCCTAAAACTATACCAGGAAAAATAAGGAAAGCACACAGGACATTAATCCACTACGCACAGCATCGATAATGCAGCGTCTATTCAGTGCGTTGCCACCTCATCTGAGGAATATATCAGGAGTGAGCGTAGATGTGTTTAAGAATAAGCTCGACAGATATCTAAGCTGCATCCCAGACCATCCAAGATTGGAAGATGCAAAATATACCGGAGATGTACTAGCAACTCTTAGGTAGACATTAGAGGTGCCTCACACTGAGGGACCTGGGATAACCCGAACAAGATGTAAGGTAAGTAAGGTTAGTCTCTCTCGGTAGCTCTCTCTCTCTCTCTCTCTCTCTCTCTCTCTCGCTATTCATCCGCATGCTTTATACATTTTAAAGAAAGATAAGAAGCATCTGGGACCATCTTTTTTCTATTCCCCACTTGAGCAGTCAGCTATCATTAACTGATGTGCTATTCACTGGTTGTAGTTAATTCTCTCCCCCATTTACGTCTCTCTTTCCCCTTTCTATTTCTGGCATCTTTGCTTGTTTCCTCGATGTGTTCACTCATTCCTGAAGAGGATAATTTCCCAAATAGATTTTTATGACTCACGTCTTCTCTGGAAGAGAAATTATCCGAGAGAGATTGCATTGTTCTTTTTCACTGCAGTCCATTAGCAAAGATTTGCATGACATAATGAGCGAATCTTGCAAGTATTTGTAATAATTGCCGCTTATATAAAAATATTATTGTGCCAGGATGTAGTGGGAGGGTATCTTTAGGCCGTTGATAGTTTTAAAAATAAAGAAAAGAAGAAAAATATCTTGTTTAATTTGAATGAATGGAAGATATGAATTATGTATCAAAATGAAGTCGTTATATTACTTAAACCGAGGCAAAAGTAATTATTTTTATGATAAAATATGCAAGTTTGTGATTGCGTCGTTTTGCGTATACTTTTCGAGTGCCTTTATAATATTCAACTTTTATTTATCCTCTGACTGTAGCTACACCAGGGCTATCTACTTTTGGTGCCTTTTCAGGACATAGCAGACGATTGGACACAGCTGTAGACAAGGTAACAAGTGCGCCTGCGTGGAAACGAGGAAAAGTCACTTCGATTCCGTTTTACTTCATCTTTTGTGTTCTTCTTTTTTTCAGGCAAATTATTGTGTGAATGACATGTCATGTAAACGATATATCATATGCCAAAAAATATTAAACTTACTTAAATTCATAAACTGGACACGTAAATACGTCAAACACTCAGTGAATCTGTGATGAGAAATTACTCATCGTCAGTAAGGTAATATCAGATATATTTTCAAGTCCTTTTTTTAATACTTACATAATTAATGAGAATTGAGAGAATCAAAAACAGAATACTCTTAACATAAATATAATTGTGAATATCTTTAGCCCAAAAACTGACAGTTTATTTATGTACTTGTAAAGAATCAACATATAGTGCATGAAACAATTACTTAGGGATTGTTCGCCTGTTAAATAATTTTCTACCAGTATAATATTAATCAGTCTAGTTTTTTCATGCTCAATGCAGTCATACTTTTTCAAAATGCTTGCAATTACTGTATTATTTTGAATAACTTCCTACTAGTGAAATATTAATAGATTTATTATATGCTTGATGGATACATAATGTTCTTGAGTGCATTGTAATCATACTAATATTACGAATTACTTTGTGAACAAAGTAATTTTCCATATGATTAATGTAACATTACTTTTCAAGTTTGCATTATAATTACAGTAATATTTGTTGATCAACTACAAATATGTGCGGTATATTAACATCAAATTCTGATATTCAGGTGATCATTAGAGTTAACAAATATTTGAGTTAAGCACAGTACTTTTTGAAACTAAACGTAGACCATTTAAAAAGGAACAAAATCCATATTTTACCTCTTTTAGTTTGGGAACGATACCCATGTGCAAAGGTTGATATTTATTACCATTGAAATTACTATTTGAATTGTTACGTGGAAAATAATGATGACAAATGTCGAAGCGATTGATCACGAACAAAATGCAGAGTTTTTCGCGACGATAA
This sequence comes from Macrobrachium nipponense, assembly GCF_015104395.2. NCBI lineage: Eukaryota > Metazoa > Arthropoda > Malacostraca > Decapoda > Palaemonidae > Macrobrachium > Macrobrachium nipponense. Next base: position 205,894,042 of record NC_087200.1, read on the forward strand.
ATCTATTTCCTTGGATTCATCACAATTCTGGAACATTCTAAATTTGGTTTTTGTCTGAAGTTTAATCGTACTGTTTACTTTTAGGGAAAAATGGAAATTAAATCTGTATGGGTATTATTTTCTTTACGCTTTAAAATTTATATTGTATGAGCTATGCTTTGAGTGGATAGAGTTTGGAGGTGAGAAGAGAGAGAGCGAGAGAGAGAGGAGAGAGAGAGAGATTGATTTATCCTTATAAAATTACTGTATAATAGCTACGTGTGTTTATTAGCTCAGCCTTAAGATTGATGTAAAGATTCAAAATTTTTCAAATAAAAAAAATAGATACGGGGAGAGATTAATATATCTCAAATCAAGCCTCCTGAATCATCTTTTTTTGCGAAGCGTGAAAGAGAGAGAGAGAGAGAATTGCAGATTCTAGACATGAATTAATGAACACTTATATAGGAATTATAGACCTTTCCTACCCACAGTGTAATACTAACTTCTGCTCTCTCTCTCTCTCTCTCTCTCTCTCTCTCTCTCTCTCTCTCTCTCTCTCTCTCTCGTATACATCAGCTAAGCTATTTCCTTTGACCTGACCTAATAAGTCTTGACTTTTCTCCTTCAGTTTTTGCCTCCATCGAAGCCCAGAGTTTCCTTTCACGAAAGCCTTTTTGGCCACGTTACATTAACGATTTTTGATAACCTATGTCCCTTTGGATTAAGTGCTTGGCCTTATTATTTGTTGTCAAAGGTTATTTATTTCGGCAAAGGACAAGAAAATGCATGAAATATTGTAGCTTCTATTTAAAAATGAAGGCGGATTTTTAATGACCAAATTGCTAGTGTTGGCCTTTAAAATGGAAAAGATATTTTAAAACAAACGCTTGTATATCTGTAAAAGTGTAGTGAACTTGAAGTTGAGAGAGAGAGAGAGAGAGAGAGAGAGAGAGAGATGAGAGAGGAGAGAGAGAGAGAGAGAGAGAGAGAGAGCACATGCTACCTTTATTAACCAACGTGATTCCATATATTTTTTGAAAGACAGTCACGAAAAAATTTTGTATATTGCTTAATATATGAAATTGAAGCTATAATAATAATAATAATAATAATCTAATAATAATAATAATAATAATAATAATAATAATAATAATAATAATAATAATAAAGACGATGTCGGAACATCAGGCAAACCTCGTCCCCCCTCCCAGGGCATATCTTCCCTCTTAGGAGTCTGCAATTCTGGAACACTTGCTGGTAATGACGTTTAAATTCTCCTTAAGATCAAATCAGAGTCTCTCATTCAGGATATTGTCAAGAGACGTCGATGGATCCTGGAAGCCTGACTTATCTGCTACATTCATTGACGGTTACGTGAATGGATTCTGCTCCACTATACTATTCAGGTTGTAATTGATCACGATTTCATTCATAAGATAGTGAGTGGTCTCGTCGCGCTCTCTCTCTCTCTCTCTCTCTCTTTCTCTCTCTTTCTCTCTCTCTCTCTCTTTCTTACCTAGAGGTGTCTCACACAGAGGGACCTGGGGCAACCCAAAAAAGATGTAAGGTCTGTAAGGTAAGGTCTCTCTCTCTCTCTCTCTCTCTCTCTCTCTCTCTCTCTGAGACAATCCATAGAACAGCCACTCTTCAAATCCAAAGCATTAACTTCCAATCATATGCTCCTTATCTTCTCCCTCCTCCTGTTCCTCCTCCTCATCCTCTTCCTCCCTTTCCCCCCTCCTCTAACTCTGTTGTTTATCCCCATTACTTCAAACATCTTCTAAAGACCCAAAGAGACCTGTGACGGAACCACAAAAGAAAACATTAACTTCATTCCCAGGTGAGAGAAAATTCCTTCTCCCAGTTTGTAGTTACTGAGAGCAAAGGGGTATTTTTCTATTTCCTTTTCATACGTCTTTGTGTTTAGTTGTTTGTTTTTGTTGTTGCCACTGGCATCAGCTTCTTTGCAATAAAAACTAACAAAGACTGCCAAAAAAAAATACCATTTGATTAGTTTTACTAATATAATGTATTTATATTGAGGTAAATCTCCAATGACAATGCTCCTCTATTTTAAATGAAGCAAAAAAGGGCCTTTCTGTATACACCCACATAAACACACACACACACACACACACACACACACAACACACACATATATATATATATATATATATATATATATATATATATATATATATATATATGTGTGTGTGTGTGTGTGTGTGTGTGTGTGTGTGTAATAGATACATGAACTTGGTATGCAAGAGCAACCAATGAGGAGAGAGGGGGAGAAACAGACAAACAGACGGAGTCCTATAAACTGTATCACCACACTGGGATACAGATTGGGATACAATTTCCACCTTTTCATAAAAAAAACTATGATAAAAATTAAGTATTCTTTTTAAAAATTCCGAAATTAGATATAATCTAAAGATTGAGACCGTAAATGGAGACTCTCTCAGTCTCTCTCTCTCTCTCTCTCTGTTTGTCTGTCTGTCTCTGTCTGTCTGTCTGTATGTCTGTCTGTCTGCCTGTCTCTGTTATAACCAGATGTCGTTGGGTAACAAGCCTGCAACCGCCAGGAACCATCAATTTTGGCTGCATCGCTGAACTCGAAAAGTGTCCCGTTCTAGTCCAATAACTTGCATAGTAAAAGAGAGAGAGAGAGAGAGAGAGAGAGAGAGAGAGAGAGAGAGAGAGAGAGAGAGAGAGAGAGAGAGAGTCAGGATAAGGGTTCGTATTTCTTGAAGAGAGTAGATGAAGCGGCGAAGAAATCGGTATCTTTTCCCTGAGGGTTTTACAGTTGGGTGATTCTAAAGAGAAGAAGTCTGTCCTGTTACGTTAGGTTAATAATAAACCACAGGAGACAGTTCTTACTCGTCTTGACATCTATAGTTCTTTAATTCGGTAAAACTCTTTACTTTTACACTGATGTACGTTCTCGTTATTTTGTTAATTCCTTGGGAAATGTTATTTCTTTGAGGCTTAGAAAGTTGTCTAATAATTCATTAATCGCTTGTACTGATATCATGACCTACTTTTTTATTTATAATGTGATTTTAATAATGAATCTTTTACAGGAACAACAATTAGCAACTGCATTTTCATGACAACTATTGGCTCGTCACTGTTGCATAAAAGAATTTTGGTTGTCATGGTTCAGACAGCAGTAAATTGTAGATTCCTTAAACAAGTGTCTTTCTTATATGTATCAAATAAGACAGACGAGTTTCTTATAAAAAGCAAAATATAACATGCAAGGAAGAATATCCCTGCCCATTGCAAAACTCTTTACGTTACACCTACCAGTTCATATCGATTCTGACCTTACAAATCACCCTCGATCTCGGTGCTTTCGTAATTAGAATCGATATGAAACTCCGTCTACCATGTTAGCCAATTCGAGCGTTTGACAGCACGTAGCCTTTTTGTTATGAATAATTATCACATCGAACCGTGATCCATTTATATATCAATTCAAGCTACAAATGTCCTTTAATATCTAAATTCACTTTACCTCCCAAATGATATATTTTAATATATGTACCAAAGGGGAATTTTTTAGTTGATAATAATTTCGTTCCCCCATGGGATCGAACCACCGTCCAAGTGGACGGGGACGAAATCAGGACAGTCAGTGACGCTATCCAATCAGCCAACAGAGACGCTATTAGTTCATATCGATTCTGACCTTACAAATCACCCTCGATCTCGGTGCTTTCGTAATTAGAATCGATATGAAACCCCGTCTACCATGTTGGCCAATTCGAGCGTTTGACAGCACGTAGCCTTTTTGTTATGAATAATTATCACATCGAACCGTGATCCATTTATATATCAATTCAAGCTACAAATGTCTTTTAATATCTAAATTCACTTTACCTCCCAAATGATATATTTTCATATATGTACCGAAGGGGAATTTTTTAGTTGATAATAATTTCGTCCCCCCATGGGATCGAACCACCGTCCAAGTGGACGGGGACGAAATCAGGACAGTCAGTGACGCTATCCAATCAGCCAACAGAGACGCTATAAGTTCATATCGATTCTGACCTTACAAATCACCCTCGATCTAGGTGCTTTCGTAATTAGAATCGATATGTAAGGTCAGAATCGATATGAACTTATAGCGTCTCTGTTGGCTGATTGGATAGCGTCACTGACTGTCCTGATTTCGTCCCCGTCCACTTGGACGGTGGTTCGATCCCATGGGGGGACGAAATTATTATCAACTAAAAAATTCCCCTTCGGTACATATATGAAAATATATCATTTGGGAGGTAAAGTGAATTTAGATATTAAAGGACATTTGTAGCTTGAATTGATATATAAATGGATCACGGTTCGATGTGAAAATTATTCATAACAAAAAGGCTACGTGCTGTCAAACGCTCGAATTGGCTAACATGGTAGACGGGGTTTCATATCGATTCTAATTACAAAAGCACCGAGATCGAGGGTGATTTGTAAGGTCAGAATCGATATGAACTTATAGCGTCTCTGTTGGCTGATTGGATAGCATCACTGACTGTCCTGATTTTGTCCCCGTCCACTTGGACGGTGGTTCGATCCCATGGGGGGACGTGAGATGTTGCATTCACAGGACAAACAAATAATTTTTTCCCATTTTTAATGACTAACCTTTGCGCACTCGGAATATTCACCTAGAAAAAAAATGTAAAAATATTAGAATATATTTCCAATCCACTGCCGGTGTATAAAAGGCATATGATCTCTCATGAATACGTGACATCAGCCTTAATAAAGTCCTGTCACTGGTAGTTCTATTCTCTATCAGTTTTGCAACTCCGGATAGCAGCCTCCAATTGAAGCTGAAGGAACTGAACTGAACTAGAATTAAACAAACTTTCAACTTTGACTTCCAGTTATCTGCAGAAACATTCTGTTTTAATTCTCTCTCTCTCTCTCTCGCTGCTCTCAATCTCGTCTCATCTCTCTCTCTCTGTTTCTTGTTTTGTTTTTCACGCTCTTTCCCTCTTTTCTTTTCTCCATGCCGTCCTACAATGTGCTTTTTTTTATTTCAGACAATGGTTATTGAACTGAGTCAGCTCCGGTGTATTCGTAAGATTATCTTTCTCTTAAAGTGTACTTCTATATGTCACTCTGTCTCTCTTTCTCTTATATATATATATATATATATATATATATATATATATATATATATATATATATATATATATATATATATATATATATATATATATATATATATATATATATATATATGACTGGTAAAAAATTTGTTACAACAGAATTCCATCTAATAAAAGGAGCCCATACAAACACCAAAATACAGAAAGAGAAATACTATATTTCAGAGACTGCTGACTCCCTCTTCAGGTAGATAATTGAGAAAAGTTACAGAAAAGGTGGTATTTATACCAAGAGGTCCATCCACAGGTAAGCCAAGTTAGGTCACTCCCGCTGATAATCTTCATTTAATCTTCTTAAGCTTCGGTTGAATGAAAGCCTGGTCGACGATATCTGAGTCCCATGCTCCCTTTGAGATATTCATTAGCTGCCCCTCTTTGATCAGTGCCGATTCCATCATTTGACTCTTTTACCGGCAGTTGCTGTTATAAATTATATGTTCATTTATATGGTTGAAAATAGCTGAGTTCTGTTGTCCATACTTAACTGACCGTTTGTGCTGTATTAATCTCTGGGGAAGTGAGTTTCCTGTAAATCCGATGTAAGATTGGTTACAGTCCAGACCTTTTGAATTTCCCAGAGAGGTCACTCGTCCATTGACGTGGGTTGAATTAATCCGGTTATTCTGTGGAGAGTGAAGAGAAAGTGAAGAGAACGTGAAGAAACACTTCACTCTCCCAAAGTGATTGGAAACATTTCATTAGCTTAGTAAAGTTAGCACTTGGAAAATGATTAATAGACAGTAGTTGATTGGCAATAACTTTCCGTTTATTATGCTATAGCTTCGTCCTCTTTTGATTAAATCCGTATCTTGTTGTTGCATAACCTGGTAATACTTGCAATTGTAAAGTGGGGACTCCTGTTTATTTTATCTATTTATCTATTTATTATTATTATTATTATTATTATTATTATTATTATTATTATTATTATAATATTTTTTTTTTTTCATTTATCACAAAGATGAAAGTTATTGCCTGAGGTGCCTTTGCTTCGGAAAGATGATGAGTCATCTATACACATGTATTCTGAAGGGGGATAGGGCAGTCAGTGTACCCCACCTGGTACACTGTGGGCATTGCCTACTTAAGGGTCTTTATAGCATCCTTTCGGCCCCTAGCTACAACCCCTTTCATCTCTTTTACTGTACCTCTTCTCATATTCTCCTAAAACAATCTTACTTCCCACCCACTCCTAAGAATTGCCTCATAATGCAACTGCGAATTTTCCCTCCTGCCACACCTTTCAAATATTTTTACTCTGAATTTCCCTTTCAGTGCTGAATGACCTCATCGTAAGCCCTAACGCTTGGCCTTTGACCTGTTATATATCTTATCCATTCCATTCTATACTCATGTAGAAAATCATGTGACAAATCTATAAGTTTTAAGAAGGTTGCAATTTTCACTTAAAATGAATCCTAGTCATATACTTTCGAAAAACTTAGTATTTCCAACGAGAAACCTTTAAAAGAGACATGTACGGACCTTAAAAACGTCGCTAATAAACTGGACATCACGGAAAACTACAGTTGGTAAAGTTGGTGTGATCGTGTTTCACGTAAGTTAGATGGTGAAGAGCGATCATAACTAACTTAGTTTCGTAACTTGATAGTACGTTAGTTCTTTTTGTAGCGAATTTCTCGTAGCATTTTCTGAAAGTAGAAGAATGGGAGAGGATAGTGTTACTATTAACATAGAGATATATACGATATATACTATAAGTTAAAAGTTACAAAAACATTTTGTAATGTTATATAGTGTGAGGTTTATTATTATATAACAGAAACCGAATATATATATATATATATATAATATTATATATATATATATATATATATATATATATATTCTGTATTATATATAATATAAGAAAAATATATATATATAATAATATATATATTAGATGATATATTATATATATCTTATGTATTATATATATATCTCTTTTTTTATATATATATATATATATATATATACTATATACTAATATAAATATTATATGTCTATATATACTAAGATATATATTATATATATATATCATATATTATATATATATATGATAATTTATATATATATATATCTATATATTTTTTTTTTTTTCCCACGAGGGGAAAAAAATGAAAAGCGAGATAGCCAAGCACTTTCGGTCTAGTTCGGACCCTTTACTCAGTCACAACTGATCTTACAGAGGAAAAACATAGTCAAGGGTAGGCTTAATATCCAAACTGACACTACAAGATTAGCAATAAGGTCGATTTCACTCTACAGAAACGAGGAAACGCCTTAGGACAGCCACACCTTGGATGATACACACGCGGTCAACAGACGATTCATCCAGAAACAATACATTTGGAAAAAAAAAGAGGCATATACAACTTATCATGAAATTTACAGAAATGTTCCTAAAAAATTATTAATGAAAAGACGAGGGAAAAAAATATTTAAATATATCGAGCAAGAGAGAGGGGGAGGGAGAATATCGAGAGATAGAGAGAGAGAGAGAGAGAGAGAGAGAGAGAGAGAGAGAGAGAGAGAGAGAAATAATAACTATATACATGTGGGACTAATTTATTAGTAGTTCATTTATTTTAGGTGCTTCATAAACATTTTACAATTATACCTTGACTGTTTTTTTTCTATGTAAGATCAGTTGTGCCTGAGTAAAGGGTCGAACTAGACCGAAAGTGCTTGGCTATCTCGCTTTTCATTTTTTTTCCTTCGTGGCAAAAACCTTTATTTATACATAGCATCACGTTTTATATACTTCGTGATCAAGTTATTCATATATATATATATATATATATATATATATATATATATATATATATATATATATAATACACATACATATGACTATTGTGTACGTATGTCTATAAGCGTGTTATTATGGGTGCGTTTGTCATACATTCTTCGTTTCTGATTAGGCACAAAAACTGAAACTCCAATAAGTGCAGGCAACTAGACTCTTGAGTAATGGTGGCACTCTTCCTGAGATGCAAATGAAGCTGTTTTGAATATTATCTGGAACAGGGCGCTCTCTTTGTGGACAACTTATTTAATGAGAAAAGGAAATACAAATGTCCCGGGGGAGATATCCTCTCACTAGCGCCAAGGAACGCCAGGAACTTTTCTCTGGAATAAATTTCCTTATTGCATTAATGAAGTTACTGAGGATGAGGATAGTGGAAAATTAGTGATACCTTTTTAGAAACACTAGTGGGGTAGTGCCGTCATTGCGTCTCACGTGGTGCACTGTAGTTATATGAAAGGGCGTTTGAAGAGTTCCTTAGGTGTCTAGCTGCACCCCACTTTAATTTATTATTTTGCTTTATTTCCATTCCCGCTTCATTGCTTCATCTCTGGTCCATAATCGTTGTAAATGTCAGAAAATATAACTAAAGTAAAATTTTTTATGAAAACTAGAATATTATAACATTAAAATTCTTATTTTTTCTTTAGAAAAATTTTCTGAATCAAAACTGAAAACCATCTGAATTTAGTCTTTAATTTAGTTTCCTATTCACTCCTAAAATTCATGATGTTTTACTTAAATATCAGAACTTGAACAGCTGAAAATCACAAGAATTTTTTTGCGAAAAGAATATAAATAAAAGGAAATGCAATAAACATATTGAGTAAAAGCTGTAATGTGTTTAGAAATAGAAAATAAAAAACACTTTGAAAAAGCAGACATTTGTATTAAGAATGAAATTTAAAAAGCACATTAAACTCTAGATTATGTTTTAGATCATATTTCACAACACTTCTGAATGATTTCATAATCAATAATAATAATAATAATAATAATAATAATAATAATAATAATAATAATAAAATAATAATAATCAATTCAGATCTAAGCCCTAACCTCCTTGTAGTATGTAACAATAAGGACCTATGACCCTAAGTGTAGAAGAAAAGTAAAAGGGTCGTAACCTCTTAGTTCTCTGATGATTTAGAGGGACAGATCGCCATAATGAAAAGAGCTAATTAATTTTTGTCGTAATTACAGAAATAAATGGTTGGAGGTCTCTTGATTACCTGATGTTTAGAGGAAGAGTAAGTCTCCCGGGGAAGGATTAACTGTCCGCAGAAACGGAGGCAGAATAAAAAAATATAGAGAGGTTAATTGTAGGGAAGGGGTTGTTACGAAGATCATGAATTTTATTTTCTATGTGGATCGTTATACTTGTTACATGATCGCGTAACTGGGACTATGTGGAGCGTTTCCGAAGAAAGCTTCTCTCTCTCTCTCTCTCTCTCTCTCTCTCTCTCTCTCTCTCTCTCTCTCTCTCTCTCTCTTCAACTTTGCTGCCCTTTACTACAACTAGCAATTAACTAAATACAAGATTCGAGATGCACGAAAAAACTGCGAGGCCAAAAAACAGACAGATAACAATTACAGATATTTTTTTTAGTTATCTGTGTTTTCAGTTTTACATTTATCAAGATATGTGCAGCTGTGGAACAGCTGTTTCAAATATCAGCTTGGAAGTTCTTACAGAATATTCGCAATAGCCTGATAAAATATGCAAACATTGTATGAAGTAACATTTTGTGTAAGTTAAGAAAATACTATAAAGATTTTTCCAGTTGTGGAACGGCCTTGTACTAAATCACCTTAGAAGTTTGTAATTCTCTTTCTAGATTTGTCCAGCTGTGAAACAGTTGTTTCTTAAATCAGGATGAAGTTTTTACTGATTTAATTACTTTTAAAAATGCAATTAGTTTGTTGTAAAAGTCTTTTTAAGAAAACAAACTATCAAGATTTGTGCAGCTGTGGAACAGTTGATTCTTAAATCAGTTGGGAAGGAATTACGAAATATAATTGCTTGATACAATATTCAGGTACTCTACAGGGAAATTCTATTTAAGGAAGTGGGCGTAGCAAGGGACCGGAGTTGCATCGACAGACCTATCTCTTGCTTCGGGAATCATCATTTTAAATAAACATATTTATTTACCAAACACATAAAATAATTCATGAATTCCTCTGAGACAATCTATTTGAATACTGATTTTTGATCGTCCAGAAGACCCACAACGGTCATTCGGGGACCTTTTCGGTCTTGTTATCACTGGTCTCCCCTCGTCCTCTTGTCAGGCCATCAATCTTTATAATCTAATCGTTTTCTTTTGTTTGTTCAAATATTACCCGGGTTCTTTGGCCATTAGCTTGAGTGGTTTACAAAAGAGTCAGTTTATGTGATTTTGTTTCCAAGAATTGTCATTCATATGCAACAATATTGTTCCATTATTATTTCATTATTCAGCATTTTAATTTAGGGGTATTTAAGCAATGGTGAACAGTTATTTTATATATTTATACACACACACACACACACCTATATATATATATATATATATATATATATATATATATATATATATATATATATATATATATATATATATATATATTTATATATATATATATATATATATATATATATATATATATACTATATATATATATATATATATATATATATATATATATATATATATATATATATATATATATATATAAATATATATATAGGTGTGTGTGTGCATGTATGTATGCGTGTATGTATGTGTGTGTATAAAAAAAAGATTTGTTACCTTTAATTTCATAAGGAAGAGATATTGTTCCAGGGAGCAATATTTACGATGTTAGCAATCTGTAACTGTTGTTGATCAGTGCATTTTATTTATTATAAAAATCTAAAATAAATATGTGTAACATAAAAAATGATTCAACTATAGTATTTTTAAAGACGTACATTCTTTATTGTTCAGCAAACTCTTTTGGTAGATGTTTGTTTGTTTTAGCTGCTTGTTTCTATATATAGTACCTTAGGCATTTATCTTTGATTAAATCCTAACATTCATTTCGTCACATGGATAGTTATTCATAACTAAATGTACGAACAGCAACAAATTGAAGCATTTTTAGCCCTTTGAGCTTTTGATATCAATTGATCTCAAATAACATGATGATCAGTAGTTCACAACAATCATCACTTTTATGCAAATTCCAGTTGTTTTTGCTTATGCTTAAAAATATCTGTCTGTCTTCCTATTTGTGCGTTATAAACGTTTCCTCCTTTTAAGGTGTTTGAAGATTGTATGCAGGAATGCATCCAGGGAATAATTATTCCTCTATATAGGTGAAAAATTGTAAATAGATAAATAAAATTTGATGATTATATCATTATTAAAAAAAAAATTATTAAAATTTTTATAAGCATAAAAAATCATAATTTTCTTCACCATAAAATGAGTGATAACAAGAGACAGACACACACGCACACACACACACACACATACACACACACACACACACACACACACACAGATTTACTGGCAAGATGAAAGACTGAAAAAAAAAAATTTAATGGAAAAAAATAACCAATAAAAAAAGATCAAATCCATTTACTGGAGGTTCTAGAATACTTTTTTCCTACAAGAAAAAAGATTGTTGATTAGTGACGCAAAGAGCTTTCCTCTACTATTTCCGTGTGGGTTTTATAAGAATTGATAGTCGGTTTTTTTTTTTAACATTCATCCTTTATATAAAACCGAGACTTGTTTGCATTTATTTCTTATTTATTTATTTATTTATTTTTGCTTTGTTTCGACCGAATATTTTTTTAAAACATGGATATTATTTTTGCAAAAACTTCTATATATGATTTATTTATTTATTTTTTATGTTTCATTGCTATGTATATTGATGTATGTTTACTGCCTAGCATACCAACGAATATGACGCCAACTTCTCGACCCAGCAGTGGCCCAGTTGACCTCATTTCCCTTGAATAGGGATGTAACAGAAACCAACTAATGACTCATATCGGGATTGAACCCAGGCATTTGAGTTGATTTTGTGCTGATTATTTTGCAGCATAGCCACTCAGAAGGGATAATTCGAATGGAATGCTCTCAGATAGGTCACTGCTGAATCGGTAAGTTAGATAAAACTCAATGGTTAAGTTGGCAGCACCCCTGCTTTTCAATTTAAAGATCTATGTTCGATCCCGATGCGATTCAGAAATTCATACACACACGCACATAACTATATATATATATATATATATATATATATATATATATATATATATATAGATATATATATATATATATATATAAAATATATCTATATATATATATACTATATATATATATATATATATCTATATCTATATATAGTATATATATATCTATAGTATATATATATATATAATCTATATATTATATATATATATATATATATTAATATATATATATATAGATATATATATATCCTATATATATATCGATAATATATATATAGATAATCTATAATATCATATATATATATTACAAATCAGAAATATATATATATATATATATATATATATATATATATATATATATATTAATATTTATATATAAATATAATATATAAATATATATATATTAATTATATTATAAATAAATATATTATATTATATAGATATCTATATATATATATATATATATAATATCTATATATATACTAGCTAGATATTATATATAATATAATATATATATATATATATAATATATAGTATATATATATACTATATATATTATATATATATATATATTATATATATATATATATATTAATATATAGATATCTATATATATTTCTTATATCTATATATATCTACTATATTCTATATAATCTATATATATAGCTATATATCAGTATATAATATATATTATATCTATATATATATATATATGATATCTATATATATTATATATATATATTATATATATATACTATAGATATATCTATATATATCTATATAATATCATATACATATATATTTCGTCTATATCTCTATATCTATATAATATAATATATATATATATAGCATCTATATATATAGGATATATTATAGTATAATATGAATTATTACTACTAATATATCTATATTATAATAGAATATATATATCTATATATATATTTATATATATATATACTAATAAATAATATATAATAAGAGATATCTATCTATTAGATAAATATAATATATATATATATAATCTATATAATAAAAATATATTATATATACTCATTTATATTTATATAACATTTCAATATGTATTATATATATCAATATATATAGATATATATATATATAAATATATATATTATTATATATAGTATATTATATATATATATATATATTTACTATCTATATATATTTATTATCTATATATATATAATATATTATATATATATATCATTATATATATATATATATAAGATTTCTATATATAAGTTATATATAGTATTATAGTTATATATATATCTAGATATATATATATATATATATATATATATATATATATATATATATATATAGTATATAGATATATATTTATATATCATATATATATATATATCTATATATATATCATATATATATATATATATACTTATATAGATATATTAATATATATTAGATATATATAGAATATATATATATATAATATATATAATATATATAGTATATATATATATATCTATATATATATATATATATATATATATATATATATCTATATATAAATGTCATGTACGTATTATGTATATTTTCTACAAGAAACACTTTCAAATTTCAAAGCTTCTGATGCTGTTGTCATTTTGCTTTTGTTTTTCCTACTGTTTATTTGTTTCCAGAACTCCTTTCCCTTATCTTTCTATGTATTTACTGATTCCCATATTTCCTTTCCTTTTTCTGTATGTATATTTGATTTTTGCTGTCACTTTTTGTACAAAATACTTAAGAAAACATTCATACAAACTTCAAAATACAAATTTACGATGTATACATATTATTTTGTTACTTATATTTCTTTATTCATTTAATAAAATACAGTGAAATGGTCGTTATTGCTTTTTGTCTAAAAAAAAAAAAACATTTATAAGTCTTCAAAACAAGGATTTTGCCAAATACATTATTTAGGAACAAACTACTTTCCTTTACACAAGGTTATTTTCATGGGCATTTTTTTTTATCTTTTCTCATAATGTTTTTGAACAAGGCATTGCACAAAAAACCAGTCATTTGGAAGAGACTTTGTTACAATAGTAAACAAAATATAATTAAAATTCTGTTCTTGGTAAAATGGAACTCCATGAAGGCTATATTCGAATATCGTTCGACTAGTTTCCATTTTGCTCAAATTCCTTCAGTATTTGTTGGTACCCGTTTTTCTTTTGTTTTCCTGTGGCATAATTGGCCATTTAAAAGCTGTTTTCAATCATGCGGTGCACTGTAGGCTTTACTTGAGGTTCTTTACAGCCTCTTCGGGCTCAAGATGCAACCCCTTTCGTTTCTTTGTACCGTCCCTCCGTTCATATTCTTTTTGTTCCATCATACTTTCCACCCTATATTTAAATAAATGAAAGAGAATCTACATATTGTCCTGAGAATATATATATTTTAATGTATATATTATTATAAATATACATATATTAGATATAAGATTATTCATATTATAAATTTATGATTTAACCATGATTGTGTATTAATATTATTATATAAATATTATAATATTGATTATAATTATATTTGAATATTATGAGTTATTATATGTATATAATATATATATATATGCATGTACGTATTATGTATATTTTCTGCAAGAACACTTTCAGAAATTCAAAGCAATGCTTCTGATGCTGTTGTCATTTTGCTTTTGTTTTTTCCTACTGTATACTTGTTTCCATAATTCCTTTCCCTTATCGTTCTATGTATTTACTGATTCCCATATTTTCTTTCCTTTTTCCGTTTGTATATTTGATTTTTGTTGTAACTTTTTGTACAAAATATTTAAGAAAACATTCATACTAACTTCAAAATAAAAATTTTAGATGTGTATATATATAGTTTTTTTCATTTATATTTCCTTATTCATTTAATAAAATGGAGTGAAATGGTCGTTTTTGCTTTCTGTCTAAAATAAAAAACATTTATGTCTTCCAAACAAGGATTTTGCCAAATACATTGTTTAGGAACAAACTACTTCCCTTTTCACAAGAATATTTTCCATAGGGATTTTTTTAATCTTTTTTCATTATGTTTTTGAACATGGCATTGCACAAAAAACCAGTCATTTGAAGAGACTTTGTTACAATAGTAAACAAAATGTAATTAAAATTCTATTCGTTGTATAAAGGACCTCCTTGAAGGCTATATTCGAATAACGTTCGACTAGTTTCCATTTTGCCCAGATTCCTTCAGTATTTGTTGGTACCCGTTTTTCGTTTGTTTTCCTGTGGCATAATTGGCCATTTAAAAGCTGTTTTGAGTCATGCGGTGCACTGTAGGCTTTACTTGAGGTTCTTTGCAGCCTCTTCGGGCCATAGCTGCAACCCCTTTCGTTCCTTTTACCGTCTCTCCGTTCATATTCTCTTTGTTCCATCATACTTTCCACCCTATTTTTAAATAAATAAATGAAAGAGAATCTTCATATTGTCCCGATAATGAATATGTATATATATATTATATATATATATATATATATATATATATATATAGATATATATAATCTATATATATACTATATATATATATATGATATATATATATATATATATATATATATATTATATGATATATATAATATATATATATATATTATATATATATATATATCTATATATATATATATATATATATATATATCTATCTATATATAGATATATAATAAAATATATCTATATAGATATATAAAGTATATATATATATATATATATATATATATATATATATACTTATATATAATATATATATATATATCGATAGTATATATATATATCTATATATATATATATACATATATATATATAATATCTTATATATATATATACACATAACTGATCCTGCCTACGCTAAAACAAATATAGGTTAAAATAATATAATTAAGATATAACAATGGAATATCAATTTGTTGATATTCAAAGTAGAGAACAGAATAAAAAATAATTTAAATTTCATATAAAGAAAAGAAGACAGCTCTTTTAGTTCTAACTTTTCATAGTTATTAAATATTTACTCCTTTATCCTCTTATCAAAAAACGAACAAAGAGACTTGCTGGCTACAATACGAGGGAACGAATTTAGGAAAAATAATTTTACATGCAATTGAATGAATATGTATGAGAATGCTTTCCACAGCTGAATTGAAGCTGCTCTAGAAAACCTGATCCGATTAGACGAAGTAAGAGCATTTTAATATTCTAATTTCTTTTGTAATTAATTTAATTCTTGTCAGTTTCATGCCCAAGTTGCTAGGGTGACTCAAGTAGTTATTGAATAGAATTAGTTCCTTTTTAATGATATGTCCTCAGCTGGCGACCCGGTGAGGAGAGAGAGAGAGAGAGAGAGAGAGAGAATCTCTTACTTACGTTAATGTCAGAGAATAATAAATATACAGATACACGTTGCAAGTCTGTTAAAAGTGACTCTCTCTCTCTCTCTCTCTCTCTCTCTCTCTCTCTCTCTCTTTTACGGGAGAGATGTACCTCAACGCAAGGCGCTCGCTTGAAGTGAAATTCGCCTTTTTCTGCTCATGAAGATATTTTTATGATTATTTTCAAAAGAGATGGATAATAGTTTCCGAATACCCCCTCCCCCCTTAAAGAACCCCTCTCTCCGCCCCTCACCCCATTTCTCTCTCTCTGTCTCTCTCTCTCTCTCTCTTACCAAGCAGCATTATTCTTCGAAATTTTTGGCCGGAAATTTTGATTAATTTTCTCCCATAGCTTTTATGAGAGTTAGCAGATGAGGAAGTTGATTTTTCACCTAATTTCATAGTTTTTCGTAGTTTATCGTTCAAATGTTAGATATTTTTCTTAAATCTATAGCCTAATTAACTTGAATTTCATTGTAGTTACTATGATAATTACTCATTATTACCCATAGTTCTCTAGCATGTTTCATAATAATAATAATAATAATAATAATAATAATAATAATAATAATAATAATAATAATAATAATATTGGAAGGAGACCCTCTTTCAAACAAGTCTTATTGAAGATATTGCTGCATCAGCTGTATTCAACTTGTAAATAGTCTTTTCTATTTTTCCACTGGTTTACAAAGAAATTGAGGCAAGCACAAAAATACCCGTTTTTACCTAATTTGGGGGTGCTGAATTCAAATTTGAAATCCGTTTTACTCATCACCTCTAGTTATCTATCCTGTTTTATCTGTTATAAGCTGCTGCAACTCTTGAAATGTGCACATATATCCTCTGTTTATACTAAAATGAGACTATTTAAAAGCCAGAAAACTAGAGGTGATAGAGCAAAACTATTTATAAATTTGAATTCAGCACACCCAAATTAGCAAAAAACACCTATCCCCATTCTTGCCTCAGACCCATTTTTTTTTTTAAACCAGTGAATAGTTGTAATAGCAGAGAGAAAGCTATTATTAGAAAAATAGAGAAGACTATTTACAAGATGAATGCAGCTGATGCAGCAATATCTTTCAATAATAAATAATAATATAATAATAATAATAATAATAAGAAGAAGAAGAAGAAGAAGAAGAAGAAGAAGAATAAGAAGAAGAAGACGAAGAGGAAGACGATTTTATCCTTATAAAATGATATTTAACACAAACATCCACTTTACCTTTTACTGTCTGACACCGAATCACAAGATTCTCATAATTTCTCAAAGGAAAACCAACGCACTTTAAAAATTTAAAAAGAAAGAAGAAGAAAAGGGAACCCTTTGAATCCTCGAGCCTTAACCCGTTCAGTCTCCTCGTCCAAAAAACGGAAAAAGGTTAAAGCTTTACATCGACGGAGGCGTTCGGGAAATGCGCTTAACAGATCACCGCTTCTTTTTCTCTCCTGAATACCTAATCTGGAGTCTGACCCAGGTCGTGTTAGGGCCCGCGACAAATCGTTTTATTTTTATCATATTTTTTTTTCTTTCCTACGAACCAGACGACTGAAGTTTGGTGGACATCAGATTCGGAGAGGGCGGTTTTGGATTTAAGTTTTTTTTTTTTTTTTTTTTTTTTTTTATCTTGACAAAGTTTATGTGTGTTTGTTTTTTCTTCTTTTTTGTCATTGTTGTGTTCGTGTTTGTGACAAAAAACATATTAATTTGACGTTTATGTGATAGATAATTCCATTTTTGTAGATCACCCACTGTCTTTTCTATCTGAATTTAGTAATGAAATAACCATCATGTTTCATAGGTAAACGATAATCGATAAATATACTTTTTCTCGTACTTA
>NC_087200.1:205917492-205962492 GCF_015104395.2 Macrobrachium nipponense
CACCTTCGCTTGAGCAAAATCACTCTTCTTTAAATTTATCACCAGACCAGCCTTCCTCAGCACCTCGAACAGCGCTCTTATCCTCTTAAGATGAGTTTCCCTTTCGTCACTGTAAATCACAAGGTCGTCAATATATACCACACAACCCTCCAGTTCACAGGTAATGAAGTTCATCAGCCTCTGGAAGGTAGCGGCGGCATTTTTCATGCCAAAAGGCATCACCTCACATTCATAGAGGCCGTCACCCGTCACAAAGGCCGATATTTTCCTTGCCCGGGGTGTAAGACCGACCTGCCAATATCCTTTTAACAGGTCAAATTTACTAATATAACGGGCAGATCCCACTCTATCTATACAGTCTTCCACCCTGGGCAAAGGGAACGAGTCCGTTTTTGTTACAGAGTTGACCTTGCGGTAGTCAAAACACATCCTAGGCTGACCATCCTCCTTCTTAACCAAAACTACAGGGGAGCTCCAAGGACTGCAGCTCGGTTTAATGAGGTTATGGTCTAGCATGTATTTGACTTCCTTCCTGACTATTTCTCTCTTGAGGGGGTTCAGTCTATATGGACATTGCTTAATAGGCTGAGCCTCCCCACGTCAACGTCGTGTTGTAAAATATGGGTCCTACCAGGTGCATCCTGAAAGAGATCTTTATATTCGTTAATTAAATTAATTAGAGGTGCAGCTTTTTCTGCATCTAAGTGCTGAAATTTAGTATTCAGATTATTTAAAACATCAGAATTTTTTTTCCAAACCACTTGGGCTAACAGCAAATTTATCGCCCATAAACTGTTCATTTTCTACACTAATACAAAGAAATAGGTACTACTGACTCTTCTACAGACCTGTCAATAAAAGATTTTATCATATTAACATGGCAAATACGGGTTTTTCTTCTCCTATCAGGAGTTTCAATCAGGTAATTTACATTGTTAATTTTCTTCAGAACCTTCCACGGACCTGAGAATTCCGCTTTCAGGGGATTGCCAGGCATAGGAAGTAAAACCAACACCTTGTCACCTACATTAAATAGCCTATCTCGTGTTTTAACGTCATACTTCAATTTCATCGAGGCCTGGGCTTCCGCCAAATGTTCCTGAACAAAAGACCGTGCTCTAAGCAATTTCTCCTGCAAATCTGAAAAATAATCGAATACATTAATTTCGGTCTCTCCCTCCCAGTGTTCTCTCACTACATCTAATGGGCCTCGAACACAGTGACCAAAAATAAGGTGGAAAGGAGAGAGACCCCCTGACTCATTGGGGATCGATCGTATTGCAAACAATGCGTAAGGTAATTCCTTATCCAATTCATTCTCTCTCCCCCTCTCTCTCTCTCTCTCTCTCTCTCTCGTCTCCACTCTCTCTTCTCTCTCTCTCTCTCTCTCTCTCTCTCTCTATATATATATATATATATATAATATATATATATATATATATTATATATATATCTTCTATATATATATATTTATATATATATATATTAATATATATATATATCTATATTTATATTATATTATATATATATATATATATATATATATATATATATATATATATATATAAATATATATATAATAGTACTGGTAATCTTCTTAGGGCACGAAGATATAGTAATTCAGTTGTATTCCACATAGGAAAATGAAAAAGGTATATCTCAGAAAATGCCCAACAGTTTCGTCCTCCAATGGACCTCTTCTTGGAGCGTTTATTAAACGCTCCAAGAAGAGGTCCATTGGAGGACGAAACTGTTGGGCATTTTCTGAGATATACCTTTTTTCATTTTCCTATGTGGAATACAACTGAATATATATATATATATATATATATATATATATATATATATATATATATATATATATATATATATATATATATATATATATATGTGTGTGTGTGTGTGTGTGTGTGTGTGTGTGTGTGTGTGTGAGAGAGAGAGGTGTGTGAGTGTGTGTGTGTGTATAATCTCTACCATTATGATTAAAATATGATGCAAATATAAGTATAAAAAGTTTACATTGAAGCGAGGAATGTAAGAAAATTGAGTGTGTGCAGGATTCTTCTCCTTTACTCTACGACGTCATCAAGCAAAATAGCTTGATACTACTTGATAATATTAAACTTGCATCTCTAAGGATGTATCGCTGTAGCTATTTCATCAATGTTAATAGATTCTGAAATATCTTTGATTTCATCTTGTCAGTTAAGAGTGAAGAGCTCTGAAGTGGTGCATGGGACTCTACAGATTACCATAGCTGCTAAATATTTGGAAAATAAACATTTTATGTCATTGACTACGGAATAACAATGGAACTTAATTACGAGATACTTGAAGGCTCTGAAGTACCACTTCATTAGGAAGCAAGAAAAGCAAGTGAAGTTTCTTTTTCTCTCGTGATCATCCTCATTAGATTTCGTCTACTCGTAGACAAAGGATTCTCCCTTCAACCTCTGTAATAATTGACTTTTACAGAGGTTGAAGGGAGAATCCTTTGTCTACGAGTAGACTGGTTTAAGAAGAAAGATCGAGTGTTCGTCCATGGGTGCAGGGTGAATATCATTGGCTTAGCAATGGGATAATAATGAATACTTAGATTGTCAATAACATATTATAAGAGGTACGGGTTTTTTTAAGAGATGAGGAGAGAGAGAGAGAAGAGAGACGAGAAGAGTATGAGAGAGAAGAGAGAGGAGAGAGAGAGAGAATATTTAATGTATAAATAGAATGAAGACACCTTGTTTTTTATAAATATACCAATAACGTCACATTCAAGGGCCTGAATACTTATTCAGTGGCACAGGCAACATAGAACGTCGTATTTCTATTATTATCAATCTTTTTTCTTTTAATTTTATAAAGTTTATTATACCAATATCGAAGGGAATAAAGTCAAGAGCGTGAGATAACAGAAACGTACCTTGTTTAGCAACATCTTCCAATTCTCAAATCAAGGACACTGAAATCTGAGCAGCCCTTTCGAGCTGTATGGCGGCGTCATTTACATAAATTGGTTCTTGTCCAATTGACGCTAAAGTAACGCCAAGACATCAGTGTGAACGTAAGTGAAAATCCATAACCAAAAGCGATTTAAAAGGATTTACTTGGGAATTCAAGTATTACCATTTTTCAAGTTGGAATGTGGACCCGATTCAATACAAGTACCTCACATCAGTTTCTCATATTAAAAATAATTCATCACACGTCGATTGATAAATATGGCAACGTTTATCAAGAGCATAATAATAATAATAATAATAATAATAATAATAATAATAATAATAATAAAGCAGGCTTATTCAACATTTCTCCTTTCCCTGAATTAACATCACTGTAGCATAAAATGGTAATGGGTGTTTTGCGGGGGAAGGGAGAGGTCGTTTAGAAACACCGGTTCCACACAGCTGGTACCATTTCGGGAGCAACATCTGTACTGAACACGTAGTAACAAATGTCCTCACATTATCTCTAATTTCTAGTCTTTTTTTTCTCTCTCTCCTCTCTCTCTCTTTTTTTTGTGTTTCCTGGTATGTTTCCTTCTTCTATTTATCCATTATTATAGATTTAAATTTGATTTATAAACAACGCAGTGTTAATTCCAAGGTAATATTATTGCGAAAAAAAAAATTAGGTTCTCGAATAATTAACGAAGTAAGTTTTGAATTTCATATTTAAATTATAAATAAAGATATCTTTCTATTTACTTTATATGCTTACTTTCATCCATTTTCACTTAGATCAAACGCGTTATATAAAAATTCCTTTTCAATAACTATAACAGCAACACATTCTTAAAAATCAATTCTAAAAGGACCTCTGTTTATCAAGGTGATACGCATGACTGGCCACCATTAGCCTGAAGACTTCAAGTGGGATAAATAATAGGTATTTCTGGAGTTCAGGAGAGCTTTGCAAATACAATGCGTAAGATTTGTGGGATTATGGTAATCAGTCATCTTTTTATATTAAGCTGAGATTTATGATTATACAAGACTCAAATTTAAACTGAAAATTTTATTGTGGGAGGATTTTACATCTTACATGGATAGAAGGTTCGTTATTTGATTGAACTGATACTTGAAAATAGTGTAGAATCAATAACATGCGGCTAGTCTTCACTATGTAATCTTTTGATTCGTCTTTTCTAAGAAACATTTTCACAGGAAGCCACAGTTTCAGCCTTAAATGAAAGATAGCAACGTCACAGACACATACGTCAAAAATATTTGAACTTTCTAAAAATATTATATATATGACTGGTTTGTTACAACTTAGAAACGGAGAGAGAGAGAGAGAGACTCAATATTCGCTAGCAATCTCATCATGCCATCTGGTTAAATGATGATCGCATGTCAAGGAGAGAGAGAGAGAGAGAGAGAGAGAGAGAGAGAGAGAGAGAGAGAGAGAGTTTACCAAATTCAGAAGGCTTTTGTTTTGTTATACTTAAGTGTATTTTTTTTATTGTATAAAATGCATATTTTCCATATATGTTTTAGATATATATAACACCTTCATCATACATAAATTTCAAGTCATTTATACAAAAACTTTTAGTTTTATTAGCAAAAATTATAGTAAAAAAAAAAAATTAGGTAGCGATTTCTCCGCTAATATGACATCAGTTGTATTAAAATCATACCATAAAAACTAATTTATATACGGAATAATCCTGTGTGAACAGAATTTTGATTTTTGATTTTTTTTCTTATGATTTTTTTTTATTTTTTTTTTTTTTGTCTAGACACTCAAAAAAATTGTAAAAAATGAAAGAAAGAAAAAATGGCTCACAAGGAATTATGGGATTTTTATTCCTCTTTCCAATAATATCTTTCTCTCTAAATTGGATAATAAATAACTGAGTAATGGCTACCAACATGCGAATAAGTATGTTTTTGAGTTATGACTCCCAAAGATTTGCTATGTATATTTTCGCCTTTTTCTTATAAAATTCAAAACAACATTATTATAATTACTTTATTTGTACTTTTATTGTTGATTTCTACATCAAGGATAATGGTCCTCCCCCTCAAAGGCGGCTGCCACTCTTGGGTTTTTAAACCCAGAACTGGGTTTTTTGTCTCTCGTCTGGGTTTTTTATTCAGATTTTTTTTTTCTTTTTTTTTTTAATTACACTGAAGTAAGATATTTTTTGAAAATATGTATTTATGGTCCGCAAGTACATTACCTCAGCAAAGATGTTTCAAACAAATTTAGCAAATGTTCCCCCTTCATAAAGATGGTGTTATTGCTAATTTAAGCATCTTGGATCCAGATTTGGCTCTTGATACTGCAGTCACCAACAGGTCTTGTCAAATTAGCAGTTAGTTTCCCATAAATTATCCCTGAAAAGGTATTGAATGACTTAGACGACGAATGGAGATCATTCCGAAATTCAAAAGATATACTCCAATTTATAATTCAATTCCAGAATTCTGGTACAAATTAAGAAATATAAGAGATGGCTTTGATATTCCCAAATTTGAAAAGCTTTCCTGTTTTATGACAAATTTAAACAGTACTACCTCATTCTTCTGCCTCAGTAGAATACGTTTTCTCTCAAGTTAATTTAGTCAAATAAAAAAATACAAAACTCTCTCAAGCCCTATTCAGTGAGAGGACAAGCTGTTTGCTAAACAGACAATAACCAGAGGTGGTCTTAGTAGTGATACTTGGGAATCTGCATCAGAACTCGTAAAGATGTAATGGATGGTTTTTGACATAAAAGGTATCAAAAACGTCTGAAAGATCTGCAAGATTCAAATAAAGTGACCCCACAAGACGTTTCTGAATTTGAAAGCTGGGATTTTTGCATAGGAATCTGGGTTTTTTCCCATCTGAATCTGGGGTTTTCTAAAATGTACGAGTAGCAGCCCTGACTAGCGTGACACGAGACAATGATGTTGACGGCGTGACATAAGACAATGAGGGAGCTGATAACAAAGAATTTTCGTGTTTTTTTTTTCAGCACACTCCTGGCCTTCGCTAATTTTGCTAGCCTTAGTTGCTGAGTAGCCTTCTTGATCTTAGGTAACTTCGTCATTGCTATAAGTTCACTAAGAAGTTATAAAAAAAACGTAAATAGCTAGTAACCAAACGCAAGTGGGTAAGAGCTTTCCAACCCTTTGTCGTCTGTGGCGTAACTGAGTCATTCTCCCGAGTCTCGCTTATAGATAACCGCTCTGAGCAGCTAGCGGCTAGCCTATTCTCACACAACCTTTCATTGCTACCAGATGTATGAGAATTTCGAAAAAATAAATCTGAAAAAATCGCTGTATATATGCAAAAATAAACACGCAAAAACGATCCTGTCAAACTCAGTCATACAGACGACGCAGTTACGATGACCTCATCATTTAAAAACTGCTATATCTTCATTATTTGTAAAAATAATTGGCTGCCTAGATACAAATAATAACGCGTTTTTTATTTTTTTCAAGTTGACATGTCATCCGCCATAGCGGACAGTCCCCTTAAGTTTTGTGGCTTGTAATTTTTATTTTATTATAAACAAAATGACATGTAATTCTATTCCATATTTTACTGAAGAGATACCATCTCTCTGGTCTTACTCGAAGTCTTACTCAAAAGTCTTATCATTATCTTGTAAAATATCTGGACTGAGCAAATACAGTTATTCATATTTATTTATCTAAAAACAGTATCTATTGCAGCCAAAACTTAGTTGTACATGGCAGTGGGTCCATCTGTAAAATCATAGGCGTTTGCAAATAACTACAAAATATTTTATACAGACAAACTATTGTAAATGATAATATAAACACAGGGCTACGTTGTCATTCTGTAAAAATAACCTGCTTTTAGTTTCCTCTGGTTTTTAAAATAAAGGTTATCTCTTCTGTTATCGGTGCAAAATTCATTTTTGGAGAAGGAATAAAAAATTAAACGTTTCCTTTGTGTGCTTCAGAAAAACTATACAGCGAAGTCCCGCATGAAAATATGAAGTAGGAAAATTGAAAATTGAAAAATCTGTGGATAAAAATCTAAATGCCAGGTTTTAATGAAAGAAATATATTGTTAAAAAATTCTTTCAAAACACAAATAAATGCCGGAATTTAATGATACATAACCAATCTTCTGATGAAAATATTAGCTGGGAAAAATGAAAAATCTCTGTATATAAAAGTAAAAATCGAGCGTTTCCGAAAATAATAATGATGTATTGTTGAAAAATACTTGTGGTACACAAATGGATGCCGGAATTTAACAAAGGATTTGTTCATTTTCAAATCAGTAACAGTGTTTTGTTGTGATTTGCATTGTCACACAGAATGCACAACTTTAATCCGAAGTCTTATGGAGCAATTTTTTGGTATGAAAATAATTTGTATTTATTTGCATATAAACCAATGAGAGAGAGAAGGAGGGAGGGAGAGGAGAGAGAAGAGAGCGAGGAAAGCGGAGATAGAGAGAGAGAGATAGAGAGGAGGAGAGAGACGAGAGAGCGAGAGAGAGAGAGGGGGAGAGAGAGACCAATACATAATAATATGCAAATCACAAGACGAGTCAAGAACTTCCACTTTCTCTGATTGCTATTGAAAAATGAAAAAAAAATATGTCTCGAGGTTTTGGGGGAAAATTCTCTCGGCCTCTTCAGTATTCAGGAAACATTTTCCTGATGAAATTTCGTCCTTATTGTCTAACGTTTGGGACTTTCTGAAGAGAAAGTGGCTGGTTTGAACACTGTTACAGTGTTCAATATTTTCGCCAAAATCTTCAGTCTTCTTTCTTTTCAATGGATTTTTCGTATCTATAAACCACATACACAAACACAAACACACACAATAATATATTATTACTAAAGAAATTAAAACATTTATTTTTTAACTTTTTTCAAATAAATAAAATTTACTTTCTGGTAAACAATGATTCTTTTTTTTTTTTTTTTTTTTTTTTTTTTGCATTTTTCAGTTAACTAAACAGTCTGATTTGGTTTATTAAAACGTAAAAATCAGACTGAGTTTTCTTCTTAGCTAAACATTGTTTCCCAGCACAACATTTAAAACTACGAAATATCAAAATCTATATAAAGATTTTAGCGAATACATTTATGCAATTCAAACTGAGAATTTTCCCGCATTATTGGAAAGAGGATACGAAAGTTATTTTATTCTAAAAATGTACAACAGATTTATCTAAAACGCTCAAATCTTCTCTCTCTCTCTCTCTCTCTCTCTCTCTCTCTCTCTCTCTCTCTCTCCCTTTTTTCGTGTATATTAATGTACATTGAAATAAATAACGGATAGCACAATCAAAAAGATATTTGCTGTACAAAGTAGAATTAATACAAAACACTGAGCATAACACAAGTAATTTCTATAATGCTTTGATCCTCACAGACACATCGTAATGGATTCGTTCACCTTTTTGAAAATGTTTCCCAAAACTTAGCACAGCTGATTTTGCTACAACGGCATAAGAATATCTGGGACCAATAATTATTTTCAGGACAATGAATCGTTCATATTGTTTTCTAAGAATTCGTTGCTATCACAAAGTAAATGCTCCCCTTTGAACTTTGATTTTTAAGTAATAGATCACAAGGCATTCGTGGAACAATTAAAATAAATCAAAATACTATCTATACTTTGTAGATACTGCTGAAAAATAACTAGAAATACAATGACGTTTTTCCTTTATTTTCAGTGTCATAAAATGCGTATTTCATTCTGAAGCAGTATTGATCACTATACTATAATAATTAATGTGAAAGCTTAAAAATATATATACAATACATAATCTATTTCAAATAGGGACAAAAATATCTATATTGAGCATTTAACTTGTTTAATTACAGTCGATCATATTAATTTACAGAACTCGGTAACTTTTGCCCTTACTTTTTTTTTTATTCTTACTTTGTTTTGCTGTTATTCAAAACAATGAAAAGAATCCGGCTTAACAAAAAAGAAATGCAATATCTTCGCAAATATTCAATCAGCAGAATAACTTTTTGCTGGAATATTTTAGAAATAAAATTACAAAGTTTCGAGGATATTTTCCTTTATTTGCACATGAGATCATTTCCAGGAAGTGGTGGATAATGTTGAAGGAACGATGTCAACAAGACAAAGGTAATGTGAGGATATTAAATGACTTATCGTTATAAGTAGCAGGACATTAATGGCATCAGTGAAGACGGTAGATTTAGGTGGGTCAGTAAACAACATAGTCACGAAAATAACTTAATCTTTTCATATCATATGGAATGTAGCAATTGAAGTTTTCTTATGGAATGCAGTGGAGTAATTGCAAAGAAATAGATGTTATGGAAATAAATGAATAAATGAAAAATATAAATAAAAGATAGTAGATACAAATTCAAACAACAAAACAATAAAAGTGAATAAATGAATTAACTTCTGAAGTTCACTTACGTTCTGTCGTCTTCTTGTGATTGAAGAAGAATCTACGATAAAGTTACCTCTAGATTTTTATGAATTAATCTGCTCATTTGCTCTTATGTTTAGGATACCATGATCTCTCTCTCTGCTCTCCAAGTTTTAAAGAATATTACAAATTTGGCCTAGAAAAAACCACATACCTTTTTTCATCTTTCTTTCTCTTTTGCTAGCAGAACGGCTACGAATGAATCAAATATTCGCGAATAACAAAGGCGCAGCGAACACCTGTTCAGGAGACGAAGGTAATGTATGACTGATTTTTCCTGGGTGAACGAAATAAATTGGTCCAATCTGTAATACGCCATGAAAGAGTTTGATGTATCACGTGGGAGAGCTGCTGATCTCTGCCCCCCAAAAAATCACACCGTGAATCACTTTTATATTCTTAATTTCTTTTCCTTTGGGGGTGGGGGTGGGGGGTGGGGGTTAGTGGTGCTTTTGAATCTGGCGGGGCACTCGCTGTCTCCGTTGAGGCAAAGTCCTAAATTGGTTTTCTTTGTGTAGACTGAAGTACGGAGACCGTCTTCCGTCTTGCTTACAAGGACGTCGAGGAAGGGGAGCCGATCGTCGGAGCTGCGTTCGACTGTGTAATTCAGCACACTACACTACTGAAATGCTTGACGGAGGGCTTCTACCTCATCCTCGGCGTCGACTTGCACAAAGATGTCGACGCCGAGGATGAGGTAGAAGCCCTCCGTCAAACATTTCAGCAGTGTAGTGTGCTGAATTACACAGTCGAACGCAGCTCCGACGATCGGCTCCCCCTCCTCGACGTCCTTGTAAGCAAGACGGAAGACGGTCTCCGTACTTCAGTCTACACAAAGAAAACCAATTTAGGACTTTGCCTCAACGGAGACAGCGAGTGCCCCGCCAGATTCAAAAGCACCACCGTCAGGGCCTTCGTCAGGAGGGCCCTCTCCCACTGCTCAACCTGGCAGGACACTCACCAGGAACTCGACCGCGCCTCCCAAGTACTTGTGAATAATGGGTACTCAAATAAATTAATCAGCAAGGAAGTCCGCACAGCCCTGGAGAAATGGTACGGTAGTGAGAGCCCGCAGCCCCGCCCCCAGGATAATATCAAGCTGTACTACAAAACCTTCATGAGTTCCCATTACCGTGAAGAAGAGGACGCCATTAAGAAAATTATTTCCGATAATGTATCCCCGACTGACGACACCAAGAATATCGACCTAATCATATATTACCAGAATCGGAGGACGCGCGATCTTATTATGAAAAATAACCCCTCTCCACAGGTACGAGAACCCCTGAAGCAGACGCATGTAGTGTACCAATATACATGCCCAGTCCGCGAATGCAGCGGCGCCTACGTACGCAACCATCGGTCGTCGCGAGTTCGACTCCCCGCTCTGAGGAATTTATTTTTGGTGATTAGAAATTCCTTTCTCGATATAGTATGACTACCATGCGACTGTCGAAGAGACTCTCGTGCCACGCCCAAGAGGGGGCTATAAAGAATCACGCCCGCACCAAACATCACGAGGCCATCTCCCGAGATGTCATCATAAAGAACACGAAGATCATCGGGAAGGCCCCTGATGCCCGTCGGTTGCGCCTGCTGGAGGCGCTACTCATCCAGCAAATAAAACCTACTCTGAATACGACGCAGGAAGAATTTCTCCTCCCTACGAGTATGAGAAGACCTGCCACCAACAATGACACCACCGATCATGACAACTCTATGGATGACAACGCCCCCGAACGAGGTACTCCTGCAGCCGATGGAAATCAAAGTAGCCGTGACGTCCCACAGCGTAGCGCAACGCCCATCAATGTTACAGCGCCGCTTAGGAGGTCCAGGCGGCTGCAGGATATGCTGCAACGCAACCATCGGCCCGAAGAAAGTGGCTTGAGACCTGGCTCAGGCAGCCAATGAAAACAAGACTCACCGCCACCAGCCAATAGGAGACAAGCATGGGGCAGACCCCCTGCTGTCAACCACAGATATAAGGAGGACGGACACCGCACCAAGATCACGAGTTGCTGCTCGGCCTCCGTAGCAGTAACATCTCTCCTGAGACCTTTTCTGGCGAACGTGAGCGACAGCGAGCGATAGCGCCATCCCAGTCGACGATAGCGGCGAGATTTCCAGCGATTTTCGGCGGAACTTTCGGCGATTGACGACGACACCGAGAATTATATTTCTGAGAGAGCTCTCTCACATTTTATAAGGAAATTTCATATGACATCTTTCTCTCTCAAATAATTTTCCATTACTAACAGTCTCTCCTGCCTAAAATTCGGTAGCCGTTGGGGTCTGAAAACTCCGATTGAAGCAGGGTCTAAGGGACAAAAACTTTCTACTCTCGCAATCCTTATTTGCAAGTAGCACAGGAACGATAGGCTGGTGTCTCCCATAAACCAGGTTTAGGCCCTTCAGGCAAAAGTAAAAAATATAACAACACACACATACACATACATTCTCTCCTCTCTATCTCTCTCTCTCTCTCTCTCTCTTCTCTCTCTATCTCTCTCTCTCTCTCTCTCTCCCCTCCCCCCACAGATAGACGAATGCAGCCATGGACCAAGTAACCCAGCCCACACCCCCCCCACCAACTGCAGAAGCACCTGAGAACCGGAAACGGACAACGTCTTCTTCTTCCTCTTTTTCAGATGCCCCTGAAGCAGTTAGACCTCGCCTAGACTCCTCCACCTCCGAAGAAGAATCCACCACAGCCACTCAAGAGGACAAGGAAAACCCCCCTGCCATGGACACAGATGATGGATTCCAGCTTGTCACCAGGAACAAACGCAAACAAGGACCACCAGCAGCACCTTCACCCTCACATGGAAAATACTTGATAACTCCTCCAACAGGAACCAGTGCATATGAATTCGTAAAGGACCTCGAAAAGAAGGGTAAGTTGTTCAAGGTAAGACCCACCACCAGGGGAGAACTGTTTGCAATACCCTCAGACCTGAATACAAATGAGTATATGAAAAATAATCCTGCCAGCTTTAAATTCCTCAATCCTGACGACAAACCCTGCAGATTTATATTATGCCATTACCCTCTGCAATTTGAAACCAAGGTTATTCTGGAAAATCCAAAGGTAATCAAAGCAGAGAGATGCCATACAAAAGGACCCAACCCCCAGCCAACCCGCAAAGTCCTAGTAGAATGGAAAGGAACTCAGCCTAAGTCACTGAACCTTGGCATGTGGGGCTCCTTCCCCACCATGGACTTCACACCAGAACCTCTGAGGTGCTTTAACTGTCAGAGGTACGGACACCATAGCAGTGCCTGCACCGCCAAAGCCATTTGTGGTGTATGTAGTGGGAGACATCCCACAAAACTCTGCACAGACAAATTCAAAAATGGACAAGAAACAAATGCCAGATGCCCCGCATGCAAGGGAAACCACCATGCGTGGAATAGAAAATGCCCGATAAGGCTACAGAAAATAGACACTCTTAAAGGAATCACACCTCGGAGCCTCCCTGGACACACACACACACAGACCAGACCACAACACACAACAGCAGCTCCCATCACCCAGCAGGGATCAAGGTCCTTTGCTGCTGCAGTTAGGGGGTCGCAACAAGCCCCCAAAAACACACAGACACACCACCAGCATAAGACACAGTCCTATGCTGCTGCAGCTGGAGGGCCTAGACCCAACAGGACTCAAAGTCAGCCTCAAACTCAGAAAAAGGAACACAAAACACTCCCCAAACCACACCCAGACCAACACACACCAACGAAACAAATAACAAACACTAGAAGGAAAATCAGCTTCTCAGAATCGGCCAAGCCGACCAACACATACATCCTAACCTCTCCTGTTCCCGAAACCCGACAAATCCTCCTCACCCCCCCAAATCCTAAAACTAGCTCCATGTTGGAAACTGTCCCCATATAACCCAGTCTCCCCTCCTCCTCCCACCCCACAAAGCAACAGGTTTGAAGTTCGCCCAGAACTAAAACAAGACAAATATATCGCACAGACTCAAGACCTCACAAATCTACTGGTGCAAATGCTATTCAAGTTTGCAGAACTAACAGGATCAAACTTCTCAGAGGAAATAGCCAAAGAAGTCGTTGAAAAGTGCATAAGAACGTCCAGAGGACTCTTTGCATCACCATGCCTACACTAATAAACAACAACAGTGCAAATGGCACTACAAATACACCCGGTGTCAGTTTCATTCCAAGTAATAGTGCCAGGTACATCTCCAGTGCCAGGGCCAACCTCAGAGTTGGTAGTCAAGGCACATCAAGTGCAAATGACGAACTAGGAAACAACAACACAAATGACTGCAGAGTCACAGACACTATAAAAATCCTCCAGTGGAACATACTAAGTGCAAACAATAAATACGCATTCCTGCAAGCACACACATACAACAAATAACTACGACATCATAATGTTACAAGAAACACTTGTAAGGGAAAATGCCAAATTTTCATTTAAAGGGTACAAGGTGTACAAAACACCATACACAGACACTAAAAGAGGACTAATCACCCTGGTTAAAAACACAATCTCTCAAAGAAGGTAGACAACATCCCTTGCGGAGATGATGTAGAATCACTCAGCGTAAAACTCACACTTGCAAACACAACACTGATGGTACACAACATATACAGGGCTCGGGACAACACATTCGAAGGGGAAGCACTCTTCAGTGCAGCGACACAGGAAAACACACTAATTGGAGGAGACTTCAATGCACATCACCCAAGCCTGAACTCTACACAACAAACAAACACAACTGGAAGACATCTACACCAGTTATCATGTGAATTCCCAGAGGTGTGCCTATTAAACAGTGGAGAGCCAACTCACCTAAAAGGAGGAAGACTAGATCTTACCTTCACAAACTCCGCCCTAAAGGAGCAAGCAACATGGAAGCTGCACGAGACCCTCACAAGCGACCACATAGCTATTGACATTGGCCTACGGCTCAAAAAGCTGCCCCCCATACCACCGCCACCAGAAAGATGGAACCCCAAGTTTGCAAACTGGGCTACATTTGAAGCCATAATGACGAGATGGGCGAGGAACTACCTTGAAAACCCTGGAAACGATATAGAACTCTTCTATGAAGAGTTCATCAGCACACTCAGAGAGGCAGCAAACATGTCCATGCCAAAGATCAAACGATCCAAGATCGATCACAAAGATGCATGGTACTACTGTGAAAGGGTCAAAGAACTCAATGCCAGAGTCAACAGAGTGCGGAAACTCTTCAGACGGGAACCATCTGATGAGATGCACAGACTTCTCAGAGAGGTAATAGCCCATGCAACTGAAGAGACAAAAGAAATTAAACAACAGGCATGGTATGATTGGTGTGCAAACATCAGCAGACAAACTCCAGTAACCCAGATCTGGAGATTCCTTGCAAAAATTGCAGGAAAGGAAGAACGGCGCAAAGCATCCACCCCAACCCACAAGAAGAAGCTGACAATATAGCCAGAAACTTTGCAGAAAGGACAAAATCCCACAACCTTCCCCAAACAACACAGGAAAAAATAAATGAAATTTCCCCAGCAAGATGGAGGGAAATCAATACTGCTACAACACACCTGATGACACAGACACACCCTTCACTATGGAAGAACTAAACAGTGCACTCAGCAAGGGGAAAAGAGACACAGCCCCTGGAGCAGATGCAATCACTTACAGCATGCTGAGACACATGGGAGACCCTGCCAAACAGGTATACCTACTCCTGGTAAACAGGACATATGCAGAGCACACCAGGCCAAAGAAATGGCAACAGCAAGACACACAACCAATACCTAAGCCAAAAGAGGAAGGCGCATATAGGCCAATATCCCTCATCAGCTGCACTGAAAAGGTTGCAGAAAGAATGGTTCTGAACAGACTACTATGGAAAGCAGGGCCCCTACACCATAGGCTCTATGCCTATAGGGAAGGAGTAGGCACCCATGAGTGCCTCACAGATGTGCTAAGTGCCATAAATGGCAGAAAATCCATAGTGGTCTTCTTAGATCTAGAAAAGGCATATGAATTAGCCAATGCAGCAACCATCCTCTCCTCCTAGTCAGAAAGAGGATCAAGGGCAACCTGCTTACATGGACAAAAGGATACATGCAAGACAGAGAAGCAAGAGTAGTGTTCCAAGGCAGAATGTCAGAATACTACTCTCTTGAAAACGGCACTCCACAGGGGGGCATTCTAAGCCCCTTCTTATTCAATGTCCTTATGGAAAATGTAGCCTGTCTCGAGCTACCACAAGGAGTAGAGGTCTTTATATATGCTGACGATGTTTGCATCGTCAGCTCCGGCCCTCAAAGACAGCTCCAAAAGATGCAAGAAGCCTTGCAAAAACTTGAGGACAAGTGCACACAACTGGGACTCAAAATCAACAGAAATAAGACAAAAGCCATGGCAATAAAACATGATCAGAATCCACCCAACCTTCTACTGAAAGGAGATGTCATAGACTGGGTGGATAGCTACACATATCTGGGAGTCTGCATTGCAGATTCACTATCTCCTGAGAAGCAAATACAGCTCCTCCAAGCCAAAACAAAAATAGGGCTTAATGCCCTAAAGAAAATCACATCATTGCAAGAAGGTGCAACATACCATCTGCTCAGGAGGTTCTACATACAAACCATCAGAGCACAAGTAGAATACGCAGCACCAGTCCTGACAAATCTCAGAAAGGATCAACAGCAGAGGCTGGAAGTCATCCAAAACAACGCAATGAGACTTATACTTGGCGCCCCAATGTGGACAAGAATTTGTCTCTTGAGGGCAGAGACACAACTGCAGTCTCTCAAGCACAGGATAGGCCAAAGAAATATTGCCATTCTGTGCAAAACCATCAGAAACGACAGAAATGGACCACACAAAAACAAAATGCAAGCGTGTATAAACTTGCACGAAGAACTAGACCCGCCAAAAACCTATGCGGGCAGTATACTCCAGACAGAGAGAACTGGGTATGCAGGACACAGTGAAACACATAACAAAGGATGTCCCACCTGAGAGATACCAAAAACCACCTCCCTGGGTCGAAGACCCAATCCGGTATAACTTCACAATACTACCGGCAAACAAAGCACTGTGCACAGCAGCACAAATGAAAACTGCAGCAGAAGAAGCAATCGGGAACACAGCAGCTGAAAACATATATTACACTGATGGCTCAGTTGACACAGAAGCTCCAGCAACTGCAGCAGCAGTGGCTGCCCAAGACTTCAAAGGAAGCTGGAGGCTATCCAACAATGCCTCCATACTACAAGCGGAACTAATGGCAATCTTAAAAGCCTTAGAAAATTCCAATTTAAAAGAAGGACACACAACAGTGCATATTGACTCCAAAGGAGCAATACTCGCTATCAAAGCGACAAATCCAAAAGAAAATGTGACACTGATAACAGCCATAAAATCATTGGCCAATTCACATCAAGCTGCTGGCAGGAGAGTCACACTAAACTGGATACCCAGCCATGTGGGAATCCAGGGAAATGATGAAGCTGACTTCCTTGCCAAAAGTGCCCTCAGCTGCAGTACAGTAAGCATAAAAGTGCAACCATCCATAACACACCTAAAGGAAATGGCAAAAAGCTATGCCAAACTCCAAGAAGAGAGTGAAGTACGACGTCACTACCTACAAGAGTCAAGGACGTCCAAGTGGTATGTGGATGTCACAAATCTAACACCGCATGACATCACAAAACAAACCACTAGAAAACTCTCAGTCATCACACACAGATTAAGGCTAGGATACCTCTGCACCTGGCAAATGATAGGAAATGAGGGCAGGTTATGTCAGTACTGTGACCGAGAGGCAATCCAGCCCCTCGAACACTACCTACTAGACTGCCCAGAGACACAGCCTTACAGATCAAACCTAACTGAAATAGAGCTGACACCGGCACAGATCGCCAGACACATCCTTAAATAACATAGGGACATTGGGAATGGGAATCTCCTAATGTATCACCCACCTCCCAGGTAGGTAAAAGGATGAATCACACAGCATTTCTCCATAGACACATGGGAATCTCCTAGTGTCTTGTAAACAAAAACAATGAAAACCACACAAAGCACAAACCCTCTACTTCACTCGTTGCAATGGGAGTCTTAAACATCTTTGGGAGCATATGTATAAGTGTGAGTATGCATGAACATGTATATATACTATA
Source organism: Macrobrachium nipponense (assembly GCF_015104395.2). Lineage (NCBI taxonomy): Eukaryota > Metazoa > Arthropoda > Malacostraca > Decapoda > Palaemonidae > Macrobrachium > Macrobrachium nipponense. The sequence continues at coordinate 205,935,070 of NC_087200.1, forward strand.
ATACTTGCTTAATGTTGGTTTGATATATATTGCAATATTTTCAGATGCTACACACATGTATATATATTGCGCCTAAAATGTTTATAGGTAACGCCTTCTTTCCCTCAAACTAAAACTCGCTTCCTTCTTCCTACTCAGCACTCTTCAGCTAGGCTGAGTCTCACTGCTATAAAACTTTCTCTCCTACTGATGGGTACCGTAAGGTTCAAAGGGGTTGCAATCCTGCCTGTCACCCTATTTCCTTTCCAAAACTAACCGCCAAAGCACTGTTTTTTGTATCTTTACAGATATTCCAGTTACGGGCTGCTCTAGGAGCAAGAGCCCGTGCCAGCACAAGGCTGGCTTAATCTCCAACAACAACAACAACGCACCAAGATCAGTCCACCCTCAGCTTCCCAGCCCGAGGATGTCTGGCAGCTCCAGACGAAAGCTCGCTTTAAGAAAGAGAGAGAGAGAGAGAGAGAGAGAGAGAGAGAGAGAGAGAGAGAGAAAATCGTTAATGACTTTGATGACTATGGTATCATAGTTTATCTGTAAAATTCAAATATATACACCTATTTTGACCCTGTATTTTACCATGACCTCTATAGGCGCTCTACTAGCCTGTTTAAGTAGCACTGAAAAAGCCGCTATTCGCAAAATAGAGAAGAATCTCTACAAGTGTAACGCTGCTGAAGTAGCCATTACTTTTAATAAAGTATATTGACATAAGTAGCATCTCCTAACTTGAAAGTTTAGCTTCTGCAAGAAATAATAAATAAAATGGTTGATCTTACAATAGATAAGCCATGAACAAAATGGGTAAAATAATTAAAAAGAAACACAAATGATATGGGAAATAGAAACTAAGATTTGAAAAATAATACAACACAAAGTTAAATACATAAAAAATCCAAACATGAAAAGAAAAGATAATGCAAAACCAAACAAGCAAATACAATGCAACTTGTAAAAAACAAAACTTTAAAAATTGAAATATTTAAAAACTCCACATTTAGTTTCGGAGCGTCATTCATGCTCCATCTTCATTGCGGAGACACAATTGGGGGTTTTTAGTGTCTACACTGTAGAGGGAGCATGGCGCTACGAAACTGTGATTATGATTGAGTTTGTTCTCCAATTCGTGGTGTTTTTTTTCAAGTCTCAAAGTTGGTACTGATCTGTTGTAAAAATACAAAGTGAACATTTGACGATGTTCATGATCTATCAGTAAATTCACCCTAATGATGAAGTCACATGTCTCGGAAACCTGCAAAGGAGAACGTTTTACTAAGCCTTGGCAATATTATTCATCATCAAGGAAAGGTTTCCTTTAGTTGTGCATATGATGACCATCCCCAACCTGAGATATAATGCTTTCAGTAACAACATTCACGTCCTAAAGAAGAGAGACGACTGCATATCCACAAACTGCTATTTCATGGGATTGCCCAAGCAGAGCAACAATGCCTCATTATGATGCGACTCCGTCACTGCTTCGCTTCATTATGATTAAGTTGTCATCTAAACAAAATATTTATCATAATATCATCCAGTCAGTTCTTCATGGAATGCATTTATGCTGAATGCGACATCTTGGTTCGTAAACATGCTAAATTTAAGCTTCATATAATTTTGAAAAATATTCATATTACATTAATAATAAAAACACAAGTTAATATAGAAAAAGCAAAAGATTGCATCGCAGCAGGGAACTAGTAACAAAGAGAGTCACTTTCAAATGTAGAAACTGCTTTCATAAGTTCACTTCACACGTAAAAGTATTGGCAAATTTCTTGTAATTGCGAATATAATGGCAATATATATTACTCGCTAATAAAAGTACATGGCAGTTATTTGGTAAAATCCTTAAAGAAAAATAAATAAATGTAAGCATGAAGTGTTACAAAACTTTCTAAAACAACCATGAACAGTAAACCAACAGAGGAATCTTTTCTCGTCCACGTGAGTAAAACAGGTCGACAATCTAATACCAACCTGTAATTTAGAAGAAAATATGAGACTGATAAAGAAGCCATCTCATAGTCTGTACTTGGCAGATATGAACACCATCATTCCCCACCGCCCGCCGCATCTCCCAACTTTGACATTGTAAGGCTTATAATAAAGTCTGACCCAGCGTCAATTTCGGTTTAATTAGGCCCTATGCCAGGGCGGTTCTAGGCGTAATGCCTGTAGTTATAGAATTTTTTTTTTTGGTGGGGGGGGAGATATTCAGATGTATAGAGGAATTGCCAGTAAAGTTCATAACATCAGTAAATCTTTAATAAGTAATGGCTTTAGGATGTTGTAAATGTTTACGTTTTACTTGGCCACCATGTCAAGCACTGCTGACGCACGTCTTCAGGAGTAAGAAGGGGGTTAGGGGCGGAATGCTTTGAAATACACTAAGCGAAAAGATTGGAGACGGATTTTGAAGAAAATCAGATAATACTCTAATTTCGGTGCAGGAACCAATTTGTTCTGTTCCTTAAAACGATCATAAAAGAATAAGGAATAAGAATATCCAATTGGAATTCGTATATTATGTCCCAAGATAATCAGTGCATAACAACTTTAGAATACCATAACTCTTTTTGGAAAAATTGTGTCCTTTTTCACTTAAAGCCAATAATCCCCATAAATTAAGAAATACAATGTTAGGAGTGCAATCTGTGAGGGTCACAGTTGTCTTGAAACAGTGCTTATACCCACACCTATGTGGTGCCTGTTTCAGAAACAATAGGCATGACATAGAACAATCATGTTAGGGGCTTTGAATTCAGTCGTTGACAGAAACCTGGAGATATGGAATGTCAACAAAGCTTTTTAGAAGCAACAGAAGTATCTATTGAGCTGAATTTAAACAACTCAGGGCATAAGATTTTTTTCTATTTAAACATAATCAATCTTTATTTCTGATAAACTGCTTTAAGTGAGCTTTAAGAGAGAGAGAGAGAGGGATGAGGAGACGAGAGAGAGATAGAGAAGAGAGTAGCATTCTACCTAGCTAAATCTTCCCTTTGCAAAAATTGTATTTTCAATGACCACTTTCTGAGCTTTGATGAAGAGGTGACCTCATTTATTTCAGGAGTACAGTGGGCCATTCCTCTTTCCGGGACACAGAAAACAAAGTAGTAGTAACAAATGGCAACACAAACCACGCCACGGAACAGGAGTTTTTTGTATGAAAGAGAATTATTGGGGATATAAATCCCACCCACACCCCCACACCCCAACCCTCCCCCACTACAACGTGACATTACTTTCTCAGTACTAAAAATCTGAGGGATATCTTAATGTCTTCTTTTCTTTTATATCAATTTCATAATCTCTTATATTATCAATAAGAGGATTTTTCCTGATTCATATTTTTAAGACAATTTGCGTTAATCTTTGGGTCATTTAAAATCGTCACGCTTATTTTATGTTGTACTTATTATTGTTTGTGTAATCTACCTATCTGTCGATGTTCTTGATTATATATATATATATATATATATATATATATATATATATATATATATATATATATATATATACATATATATATATATATATATATATATATATATATGATATATATATATATATATAATATATATATATACATATATATATATATACTATATATATATATATATATATATATATATATATATATATATATATATATAGTATGTATATATATATATATATATATATATATATATATATATATATATATATATATATATATATATATACAAAAAATAAAACGCCAACCTACAATTCCTATATTACGTAATGAAAGGCTTCGAGTATTAGAGACGTGTCCGTGGGTTGATGGCAGTATTCTACGGTCATTTAATAGATCTGCAATATAGATATAAATATATATATATATATATATATATATATATATATATATATATATATATATATATATATATATATATGTGTGTGTGTGTGTGTGTGTGTGTGTAAAAAGTATGTACCCTTTTATTATTTAACTAGTAGGGAAAAACTTTTCCATGATTTTGAATTGCCATCATACTAGAATAATTTCAATATCCCTGTCAACAACAATGAACCCACTATAATAACAACAATAATAATAATTGATATATAACCTTCATCATCAGTATCATTATTTCATCATCAATATCATCATAGTATTTTTTTCTCATTTTAAACAGGTTATAAATGTTTATTTTTTTTTTTTGTGGGACGGAACATAATTCAAATTATTTGGCTTCATTAACCCGGAAACTGAAATGTGTAATTATCAACCAGTCATTAATTTTAAATGACTGATGACACTATCGGCTGGACATTCTAGTGAATCATTTGACTGGAAGAGATAATCTGGCGTCGGAAAATTAATTCAGGTGAATAATGATAATTTTATTAGAAAATATTGCCTAGGTCGTCAAAATGGTTGTTGATTCTTAATGGGAAAGTCTTACTGAAAATCGTTTTGCTGGCTTAGAAGATGATGTCAAATGTATGTATTATAAATGTAGAACGTATATACAAATATACACATACAGAGAGAGAGAGAGAGAGAGAGAGAGAGAGAGAGAGAGAGAGAGAGAGAGAGAGAGAGAGAGAGAGAGAGAGAGAGAGAGAAGACAACAATAGTAATCAATACACGTCATCAAATTAGAATATCTCCCAAAAGTTTACTTATATAGCATATAAGTATCTTCCCCTGGGCAACTCGGAAAAACAGAAGTATCATCAAAGTCTTCCTTTGATAATTGCATTAAAAAAGAAACCTCGTTCCTCTTCACTTTGGGGAATGAAAGGAAATTTATGTCTTCTTCATTTAATTTCATAGGAAAGCGGCCAGTGTGATTGACCAATCCCTGATCCTCTTGAGTCAGAGTGGGTTTGGGCGTGATAGCAATACAGCAATCGGAATTAATGTGCTTCTGTGTCAAGTAGTGAATGACAGAAGTTATATTGGCGAAATGTAAAGTGGAAGATATGCCCTTAGGTGATGCCTGGGGTCACCGCCAATCCGACGTTGGTTCTGTCAATTGTCTTAATCCGCTTCATCGTCGCCTTAACGATGATATTGTCAATATGGTCAGTGTCCCAGGTTCCAAAGGAGTCTGGGACTCTGACCATATAGTACATAACTTAGGGGAATGTCCCCTTCATTAGAATAATGACAATTAAACTTGATTACAATATTGGCCCAACAACTGCAAATGACTCTTAGATATATTTGACAGTAATTATGCACTAAAGTCTATAAACACAAAGTAATGGAATGCAAATTGAGGCCAGCGAAATTAGGCCTATAATTTCCTCGTAATAGGTCGCCTGTATTCTGCCTGGGAATTCAATGATAAGTTATAATTACGCAGAGAAACTTTCGAGTCCTCTAATTCAGTACAGTAATGATTTCCGGTGAGATATTCCGCCTTTTGTGCTGAATACCGAAGATATTTGTCTTCGCTTTGTATTTATTCATTTGATCAATTCAGACGCAAGCAATTATCAAGCAGACAAATAGAAAGAACTAGTTTGAAATAAACTTATCCTGAAAGGAATCTGAACATTTTACATATTTATCCAATAACTTCACGAAATAAAATCTTAGAATAGTATCGTATTCAAGGAGTTGGGTAAGAGTTCGTAAGTGTTTGTTTTACAACTGGAAGACCTCGTTCTCTGCGATCATTGAAAAGAACTCAAGGAATAAAAGGGAAAATCTTTATCTATTTGCGCTCTGTCACTTGGTATTCGGATCAGCCATCCTCCAGTGCTATTATGCCACCAGTTCTTTCGATAAATGACTTCACTGCTCTGTAAAGGAGAGTCTGTTTTCCTTTCTCTCTCTCTCTCTCTCTCTCTCCTCTCTCTCTCTCTCTCTTTTGTCGTTACCCTAAAGATGAAAACAGGGTGCTATTCCTGCCTGAAGTGAATCATAATGGAATTGTCCAGAAGGTGCTGTTTCGTATGCCATACGAAAAACTTATGAAACTGAGTCCGTTTGTGCTTGGTTTGACAACCTGATTTTCATAAAATCAAATTTGGTATAAAGAAAACCATACCTGTCTAGTTATTTGGGTAACAATAGAGAAGGGGGAGGGGTGGATAGGCCGGGAGAGGAAAGCGGGCGTTGTTCTATAACCACTCGCAGTGTAGTTAGTTAAAGCATATAACCCATATATTTCATATAAGTAATTCTATTCATCACATTTCAGTCTAACACCTTAATTAAATATTTTGATGGAATACTGATCACGAGAGAGAGAGAGAGAGAGAGAGAGAGAGAGAGAGAGAGAGAGAGCTCTGGAACTCAGCGGCAATATCAAATCCTGAAGAAATCCACCCAATTTACATCGAGCGTTGACTCTTTTTATTTTCTTTTTTTTCTTTTCACCGCTATTTTGTTTTATTTCCTCTTTCCCCGAATAAAAGTTGAAGTTCATCAGTGTTCGCTTTTCGTTTTTTATTACCTTTGGACTTTATTTTCTTTTTTTATTCAATCTGATTCGAAAGTTCGTTGCAGTTTGCCTCGTAAGTGCGTTAGGTATAATGTTTGTTTTCATGGAGTTTGGCTTCTGGCTAAGGAATTAGATAAACTAAAGAAATTGCTACTTATCTGTACATGAGCATAGATAGTATCTCTCTCTCTCTCTCTCTCTTTCCAAAACAATGGAGAGAAATGAGCAAAATCATTTCCACTAATTCAACTGAAATCTCAAAGGACAAGTGAAAGAAATTGGATAATAATGTAGAAATCCATTTTACTTTGTCAAAGAACTTAAATATTTTAGGATTGTTGACTTGTAACAATTTAGCAAAGAATATAAAAACATTTAAATAGTTGACTAGTTCTTTATACTGGGGTGCGGACGTGTTGGAGGTCTCTCTCGCGTTTCTTCACAGAAAAGAAGGGTTTTTCGCCCTTGGTGATTATACCTCTTATAGTAAGCAATGTGTTAATAGTGTCTCCACGTAATACCCGGCGTGTAAGCCGGAGAGTGTTATGCAATTGCAGTTATTCTAATATTCTCTCTGCTCCAATCAGTGCCTTAGAAATCTTTCAAATCACAGCTACTCGAGGCCTATTGGTCCTGTGAAGTGGGTAAAAGAATGCAGTGTATGTGTTAGTGCTTGACCCCTCCCTTACCGCAAAAATGTCACCCGACCAACCTCCAACCGTTGCGCAAGTGACCCTGGCACCTACCGGTGCCTGTGCCCCACACACAAGTTCCGTACTCGCGAACAATTGTCTTTTTTATCTACAATACCAATCGAACCGTTCCGACGTCGAGTCCGCTATACAATCTGTCAGTGATGCCTTCTCCGATGAGGAAATCAACGTTGCATATACGAAATGCAAAGATCTGATACCAGAGAGCATTCTCAAGGAGCGATCCGCGAAGAACTTGTCCTCTCACAAAAAAATATCGTATATCACTAAGTGGCTAAGGACCTGCTCGGTGGAAATCTACGCCGATGACCCTTACAACCTGCCACCAAAGGGCCCTGCTGACCTAAGCCTACCTGCGGTGTACCACACGGCAGAAAATGCCTTCAAAACAGCAAAATCTCTCTCAGATATAATTGGAAAAAACTCAGAAAAAATTGAGGAGACAAATGATAAATTATCAAGAATCTGGGACGTGATCAAAGGACTACAGGAATCCCTAGACAGTCTTAAAATTAAAACTGTGGAAACAAATAATCTCACACGGATCTGGGATGCGATCAAAGGAGTGCAGGGATCGATAGACAATCGCACTGATAGCCACCAGACTACTACGAATGCAGCATCCAGTTTTTCCTCGCCTCCCAGCAACACGGAAGTGCCCCGTTCCGAGGGGACTGTTGATCCCCCAACCGCTTCTCCCTCCCCAGTACCTCCGGTGGAAGATATATCTCCGGTGATGATTACTAGCCCTCGTAATCCTCCCCACCCTATCTCTCCCCCCAACCCCCCATCGTAGATGCAGATGAAACTGATCATGAGGGGTCTGGCGGCTGGCAGATACAAACAAGCAGAAAGAAGAGAAGAACCTCCCGTTTGGCCGCCGGACCGGAGCCCAACATTCGTGTTTCACCTCGCCCGACACATGAGAAGAGATGTCACATAGTAATTCACAATCTGCGCTCATCGGTGACGCTAGATGCCATAGTGGAGAGAGTCAAGTTTCTCACTGGCTCTGACCCACTCATCTCCCACGAACTCCCATGCAGGATTAAACATAAAGTGTCTTACAGGATTACCTGCCTATTTCAACACCTCGACGTTCTTAAAGGCGAGAATTTCGGTCCTAATATATTAGTTTCAAGATACAGACTAATCCGGGATCAACCACCCCCAGGGGAACTTACTGACACTCCAACCAGGGTCATTTCCACCGCAAGTGCCAGCCAACCGCCCACGGCGAGTGACTGCCCACTCCCCCTGGCTAACCCCCCATCCACCCAAATGATCAGCGCATTCATCTCCCATCTTCGTGAGTAGCCATGGATACATTAAACATAATCTCTTGGAATATCTTTGGCCTCAAGCGGAACATTCCTCTCCTAAACATGTTCTGTAAAAATTTCAAAGGCATCATTGCATTGCAAGAAACGCTCCTCTGGCCACATGACCTTGCCATATGCGATTCAATTCATGAAGACTTCAGAACCTTCTCGACTTCATCGATGCAAGTTACAGACCAAATCCTAGCCGGTCGCCCGAAAGGAGGCCTTTCTTTCCTGTGGCACAAATCGTTAGACAATACGATAAAGGTGATGACCTACAGGAGTGACAGATTGCTGGGGATTCAAGTGACAATAGGGAACTCTAAAATCCTAATTATCAATGTTTATATGCCATGGGAAAATAACAATAATTTTGATCATTACTGCATGATCCTAGGGGAGTTACACAGTATTATTCATGACTCTCCAGCTGATCATATTTGTATAATAGGGGACCTTAATTCACACCCCACAAAACAATTTTATAATGAACTTACTCGCTTCTGTCAAAATCATGCTCTCCAAATTAGCGATGTTATGCTCCTCCCTCCCTCCTCTTATTCATATGTACATAATAGAGCGGACGCTATTACAACTTCCTGGTTGGACCACTGCATCACATCCCCACAACTTCATGATTCTATTATGACCTGCAATATTCGCTATGACCTTGCAACGGGCTACGATCACATCCCATTACAGGTGTCATTCAGTACCCCATCCCTCCCTACCGTGAACCCCTAACTGATCGCCCACCAGCGGTAAACTGGGATTTTAAAAACCAAGAGAAAACCAGATACTTTAGAGCGACCACGGAAACCAGGTTGCGGTCAATAGTTCAACCGGCAGACGCCTTACTTTGTACTAACACAAATTGTAGAAATGACCACCACAAGAGGGATCTGAATGAATTCTATTCGAACATAATCTCCGCTTTGCTTGCTTCGGGCAGGACTGCCTACAGATTTCGTCAAGGTAATTCTCGTAATATTCCTGGATGGAATGACTTGGTTAAAGATCTGTATACATACTCACGAGAAATGTTTTTACTGTGGAGGCAAAATGGTAGCCCCAGGGAAGGGCACACTGCATTGCTAATGAGACAGGCGAGAGCGCAGTTCAAACTTGCTCTTAAGCACTGCAGGTTATATGAAAAACAACTAAGAGCCGATGCAATGTCTAGAAACTTAGAATCTGGTGATTATCCTCGTCTTTGGAAAGATATCCAGTCTTTAAATCCCAAAACTAAAAAGCTATCACAGAGAGTAGGGGAAGCAGTCGGAGACGAAGCTATTGCAAGTATGTGGGGCGATCACTTCAACAATATCCTGAATTGCATAAATGATCAAGATTCCCGAAGGGATGTAGATAACCTCCTTACTGACAACATTCAATTTCATTTTGCAGACCGTTTTACGCCAGGTAACATCAGCGATGCCATAAACAGCCTACCTAATAATAAATCGCCCGGCTGTGATGGTCTTCCTGCAGAGGCCTTCAAACTCTGCCATCCGATAATTTACATTTTGCTAGCTGCCCTATTCAATGCGTGCATAATTCACCGGTTTCTTCCAGACTCCCTACTCTTAGTTCACCTGATACCATTAATCAAAAACAAGCTAAAGGATGCAGCTGACCCTGGCAACTACCGGCCGATTGCAATCACAACGATCGCATCGAAGATACTTGAGTCTGTTCTAGTGAGACTTCTCCCCTTTCTACACACCACTGACAACCAGTTCGGGTTTAAAGCAAACCTCTCAACCGACACCTGCATCTACATACTGAAAGAATTGCTGAACTACTACCTATCATCAGCCTCTCCTGTTTTCCTTTGTTTTGTAGATGTGAGAAAAGCATTTGACAGAGTAAACTACCTGAAGCTCTTCCTGAAGCTGCATAAAAGGGGCACACCCCTATATCTAATTGGCATTTTACATTGCTGGTTCTCCACACAGCAATTCTGTGTCAAATGGGGAAACGTATTATCTTACACCTTCGGCTCCCTAAACGGGCTTCGGCAAGGGGGCATTCTCTCTCCATACCTGTTTAATACGTACACGATGCCTTGAACGTCAAACTGAACTCGCTCCCAATCGGATGCACTGTCAATGAAACAACTATAAACAACCTCTGTTACGCCGACGATATGGTTCTGATTTCCCCATCAGTGCAAGGTCTCCAACGACTCATCGACACTTGCCGCCAATATGCAGAGGAATTTGATATAATCTACAACGAAACCAAGACCCAATGCATGTCGCTGCTCCCGAGATCGCTTAAGCATATTGCAGAACCTCAAATTTTCCTCGGAAACCACCGGCTGGAATTTGTGCACGAATTTCCGTACTTGGGTCACATTATCACCGACGACCTAAAAGATACGGCAGACAGTGAACAGAGGCGTCGTAAACTATGTGCAGCGGGCAACATGATTGCAAGGAGGTTTGCCTTCTGTCACCGAGACGTGAAACTGCTGCTCTTCCGCTCGTACTGCTACAGTATCTATGGGTGTTCCCTCTGGACGAACTATACCCGAGAGACCATGCGACGCATCACTGTTGTGCACAATGACATTCTGAGACGCCTCACAAACACTCCCCGCTACCACTCCGCCACACAGATGTTCATAGAAAACCACCTGGACAATTTAAAAATCATTGTTAGGCGAACAATGTCCAGTCTGGTAACCCGAGTGAGAAACAGCAGCAACTCGCTCATACAAAGCATCCTAAGGAGTGAAGCAAGAAGAAAATCAAAATTGTGGGAAAGATGGGAAAATGAGGCCTTTGTCCCCTAAAGGACTTAATCTCTGTATTGGCAAGATGTCATCTGCAGTTTTTGGCATTATTACATTTATTGCTGATATTTTAATTTTTCATTATTACTGTGATTACTATCAAGTTAGAGTTTTATTTACATTTAATTTATGTATTAAGCCCTCTGGACCTGACTACTGTAACCACCTAAGGTCTCTAGTTGAATTGTGAGTTATATAATATATGCACCATCTGTTATTACTCTCAATGCATATTTTTTGTTTTTTTCTCACCAATATTATTACTGTTATTACCAGTATGATGATTACTAGCTTTTATGCTACCTCAGCTACTTTGTGGATAAGTGCCGATTATTCATTTTCTTTTTCTATTTTATCATGTTCACATGTATCTACATTGTGTTTGCTACCGTCTGTATTTTGTATAATCATGTATATGGCCCCGAGCCGAAATAAAGCATATTATTATTATTATTATTATTATTATTATTATGAAAAGTAGTTTACATCATTTAAAAATACCAATTGTTCCTTTGCATAATTAATACAGGTAACCGAACTCGATCCAATGGTATGACAGTGATATCCCAAATCATTACTATTATAAAGTATTTATTAATATATCAATTAACATATGACGCAATGAAGGCTTAATTTGCATTACTGAATAATTTTTTTTCTCCAGTATCGAAGCAGGGAGAGTTTACCCCTATTGTAGCATGTGCTGGTTATTGAATTCATTTACTGTGTCATATTTGTAGGTGCATACATAAGCTTACTCTTTCTCATATGTGCAAATGAATGCACGTTTGCAGTCGCCCAGGCAATACAAAAGGAAGAAAAGAGAAACAGCAAAATTAATTAGTGGATCGGTTGTACCCAGCTACGAGGCAAAACAATAAACTAAAAACAAAAGAAAATCGCTAAAACATTGGGTAAGAGAGTAAAGTTGTTGATTGTGTTTGTTAGGCAAAGAAAAATGGGGAAATGGCACCGAGAGAGGAGAGCGGCTTGGATTTTTTTATTATGGAGAGAGAGAGAGAGAGAGAGAGAGAGAGAGAGAGAGAGAGAGAGAGAGGCTCTGATTTTTTCCTCTGGATAGAGAGTGAGATAGAGAGAATTTTATTAATGGAGAGAGAGAGAGAGAGAGAGAGAGAGAGAGAGAGAGGCATTTTGCCATGTGGATATAAAGTGAGATAAAGAGAGAAAAAAGGGGAGAGAGGCTCGGTTTTGTTCTCATTCAGAAAGGAAATCAGAAATCCTGTTATGCTGTTTATTTCCGTATCCGTTCATTCTGGCGACGTTCAGTACTTCTTAGAGTATAATATTAGAATAATATTCCTGGACTTATATATAAGAGGAAAAGGCTGCAGAATCCTTGTTATCTAAATAATCTAAGAAAAATAAATTCGAGCTGAACCGTACTTCAGAGATGTATATTATATCTGTGAATTATACACACACACACACACACACACACACACACACACACACATATATATATATATATATATATATATATATATATATATATATATATATATATATATATATATATATATATATATATCTTCTTCATTTGCATCCAGCAAACACAAGGAAGCTCCGCGGTGTCTCACAGCAAACGAGAAATACTTCCATAATTCATTGGATTCTCAGGGAGGAGGTGGGAGGCTTCACCTCATTGTTTACAAAGTTTGCACATAGGTTGAACTTCCAGAAAGTAAGACAGTCAAGTTAGCAATATAAGGAGAACCAGCACTTATATAACGTTTGCTACTAAGTAGAAATATAATATATAAAAAATCAGCACCAAAACAGGTTTGAAATATTACTGTTTTCCTTATTTCAGTGGTCATCATTTGGCAATAAAAACAAAAATTTATTGTTTATATATAATTATTAGATTAAACCTCCAAATCAGACACTGTAAATAATACGTTTGTATGCAATAAAGTTTGTGTTTGTATGCAATAAAGTTAGTGTTTGTATGCAATAAAGTTTGTGAAGGAAATGGTAAGCATTTCATTTTTGACATATTACCTATATAAATTCATGAAAATTATAGAAAGCATTTTATACTCCCGATATTATATAATATAGGATAGGCATGTGTGGGGACGAAGCTCAGCTTATTAATATTTTAGAAAAAATCAGTGATTGAATCTATAACTAACGTATCTTCTTTGCCTTTAGATCAACACATTCACATACGCACAAGCAGGATGAGAGAGAGAGAGAGAGAGAGAGAGAGAGTACTTACAAGGTGATTCTCCCAATCATATTCCAGCTGACCTTTCATTACTGAACTCTCTTTGACTTAAGATGAATAATTAACTCCTGCTTCGCCAACTTTGTAAGCATGCATCATTTGACAAAGATATAAAACTGAACTGTCTTTACATTACTTCGTAGTCTTACAGAGCCTTACTGGATTGAAATGAACGCAGTAAATAAGACAAAGCTATGAACTCCGTCTTCACATTACTTTGAAGTCTTAAGCAGAATTACACCAGTAGATTAAACCATATATCCTTACTTAATCTCCAACATTTACAGAACGTCAAAGGTAGAGTTTTTCCATCTTGGTATCTCGAAGAGATTTGGGCCATGTCTGCAATTGGAGTAAATTGTTTTTTGCTTTATAGCAGTGTTAATTCATATCACTGGGAGGTTCAGTACCCCACTTCATCTATCAAGCCGAAGACATGATTTTGTCAGACCTTAGAAGAGTATGTAGTACGGTAGATGGCAGAGAGAAATCTTAAGACGTCTTCTCAGAAAGGTGATTTTCTAGGGTGACTTTAGAGATATATTGCCGCCGAGAATATTTGACCATTCGGCACTGGTTAGATAAAAAATAAAACGAGTGACAACTCTCTTACCTTTATTTGCTGACTATCTCTCTACAAACGATATCAAGCTAGGATATAGCTAGGCTAATGAATTCTCGTAAATACAAAAATATATTTTTTATTTCCAAAACTAGCTGAACATGATATGGAACGAAGTGATTAAGTGACGTAACATTAAGAACCAAGTCTGACCCACAAAAGACTGTAAATTGTCATTCGATTCTCCTGAATTAGACCAAGTAATCACTCACAAAACTCCAAAATTATTAATTACTACATTTATATAGTCAAGTCTTTTAGAGAATCCCATTCTCTAGTATAATGCCATGAACCATCTGAAACAGAGACGTATCCATCATATTCCACGACACAAAATTAAGTATTAAATAAATGTATACACATTACACTTCTCTCTTTTCGAAGGCAACTTTCCCTAAGTCCTTTCAAGTATGCCATACCTTTTCGGTGGGCTTTCTTGACCCTAAGTCCTCCAAACTGTCCTTATCGCTTATCTCAGGAGTGTCACCTTTCTCTCCAGTGTCGGGTATCCAGATACACCTTAAAAATCACATAGCAACGGCGAGCTTATCCAACCTTCCACTGCATGATCATCAATTCAATTCTTTTATTTCAGCAAGCCTTCGAGGAAGGCTGATAGCTTGGCCCTCTCTTGTCTCTAAGCGAAAAAAGCTGAGGTTTTACAATTCACTGATACATTTGCTTTTTCCTTTAATAGATATTTACTGACAAGTGCTTATTTTTATTTTCATTACGTGCTGATTATAGTCCCCTTTTGTTCAACTGTAAGACTCGTTTAGATCTCTCTCTCTCTCTCTCTCTCTCTCTCTCTCGCTCTCTCTCTTCTCTCTCTGTCCTGAAATGAGAACAGTTTGAGGCCTTTTATAGCTGCTCAATTTTCTTTCTCTTCATCTTTATAATCTTGTTTTATGTAACCCTGTTCATCATAATATTTCAATATTATAAAAGAATGATTATCTATGACATTTCTCAACCAATTCCTGTCTCTGTCTGTACTTCTCTATATAATGAGGAGCTTTGTGCATTGCTTTTATTCATATTCATGTTTTTGCAGACACAACTGAACTAACTGGAGAGTAAGCTACCTAAGCGAACTGCAAGATTCAGTTAGTTGAAGTAAAATTTGTAAGGGTTTTCTTCTCAAGTACATAAAATAGCCATCAGTCTGAGTGACTCTTTCAGACAGAATGCCTATAATAATTTCAAGTGTGTCCCTTTCAAATTCATTGTCGTTTAAAACACTTCTGCTATTTAGCAAAGCTTTCTACGAAAACTTCTGTGATTGATGTTGGTATTTATCAAACTTGAATCGTTGACTTCTAATTAGCAGAAGTCTCGACAGACTCACTCAGTTTAAATACCACACTTCAATTAAGACATATACATGAGAACTATTAATAAAAGGTTTTATGGGATTCTGGATAGAATGTTTTGGAGGAAATAGTTAGACAATATGCTGACATGGATGCGTGTATATTTTGACATTAAATTCATATGTCCTCATCAGATTCAGTAAGGTTATTTATAAAAAGGGCAAAGTGACGTAAGGGGGATTTGTCCTGATAAGGCTGTGACAAGAAGATTTGTTACAATACCAACTAGGCGAACATTATTAATTACTTAAGAACGGGGTTCACTGCTCATTCGAGCATCATAGGACTGAAATTTTAATTGTTATAGTATATAAATGCATTATCTGTTACCAAAACAACCAAGGAAAAAGAAACAAACAAAAACATCTTTTCTGTAAACGAACATATTCTTAGAAAGGCAATTATCAGTTGCCTAAGAACGGGGTTTCACAGCTCGTTTGAATGCCATAGGACTGAAACCTCGATTATTTTATATTTAAATGTATATTATGTTACCGAACCCAACAGGACAAAAGAATTCACAAAGAGAGAGAGAGAGAGAGAGAGAGAGAGAGAGAGAGAGAGAGAGAGAGAGACTCGATATCTTCTCAAGACTTACCTTACAGACCTTACAAAGACCTTACAGCTCGTTCGGGTTTCCCCAGGTCCCTCAGTGTGAGGCACCTCTAATATATACCAGACAATTGCTAATGCATCATCGGGAATATTTTGCATGTTCCAATCTCGGATGGTCTGTGGTGCAGCTTAGATATTTGTCGAGCATATTTTTTAAATATATCTATGATCGTATATATATTTATATATATATATATATATATATATATATATATATATATATATATAATATATATATATATATATATATATTTATATATATATATATATATATATATATATATATATATATATATATATATATATATATATATATATGAATACATACATACATAGAATTACTGGCATTCTTTAAGTATGTCATTGCCACTACTTTGCAGCCAAAATAATTTCAAGTTATGAAATGTGTCATGATTTGAGCCACAACAGCCTTAGAAACTTCATTGAAACCTTTGGCTAGTCTTCATCAGTAACTGTTTAATTATGATAACAGGCTATGTTTTTATATTTAATAAACTGATATTTCACCAACAGACTGAATGATGGAAAAAGATGCAATTCAAAATGCTGATAAATTTATTCAGGGAGATTTTACATGTTCATTGCATAGCAGAAAATTGTTAAAGTACATCAGTAAAGATAATGTGGAATTCATGGTTGTTTCATTTGGAGCCTGATCCAATCCAAGTAACCTGGAAAGTGGAAAGAAATGGTCATGAATTGCCACGAATCGTTGATTCATCGATACAAGCTGAGTCAATTAGTTCTACAATAATTACTGATATGGGTTTGATATGACATTATATCATATATAAATGGTCCAAGGAAGACATCAGTTATGAAAATCATTGGAGGTTAATATCCTACTGGTAACTCGAGTGAAAAATTTTGGAAATTCTTTCAAACATCCTTCTGGCCCCGAAGAAGCTATTCCCATCAGATCCATGTGGCTTCCATGCTGGTACATTAGTGGGCCTCCTGAGTCTCCCTGCAGTGAGAAGTACTTTTGGATACTATTGGACTACAGGATCCCATTCATTAACACTTAGGATTAATAACTCTCACCAAGTTGACATTTTCATTCGCTTCATGCAAGAATTCTGAAGAGACTTCCGGTGGGAGTTTATTAAGTTATTTGTTACAAGTCTAAAAAAGCTCAGATACAAATAACCTTAGAAGAAGCATATAATTATGTAAATTAGCTTTACAAAAGGTATACATAAAACATACCTTATACATGTGGAAACTCAGGCTTATTCCATGTGCACGAAAAAATACTTACTCTACAGGACAAGCCTTGGCTTTTTCCAGAGGCCAGAGCACAAATTTTCTCATCAGGAATGAAAAAACGTAGGAGAAACCATCTTGCACATTACATTGATCATTGTTGTCATTACAGTATGAAGAAGAACAGGTGAGTTAGAGCTACCATCACCTAAGAGAAAAAGAAAAATGATTAGCTATCTTTTTCATTAAAGGTTCCCCATGTATAGGGAACTTCGTTCATGTATAACTGCTTGCTTTGTTTATTGCTTGTTTATATGAAGTTTTAATATGAGCATAAAAACTGCTTGATTAAGCTAAGTCACGGATCTTTCTGAGATTGTATGCTATTGGTAAATACTATATTTATACGTATGTGAAGCCTCTGGTTCTCCCAAGACATATCTGTGTTTGACTGACCCCTAGAAAAACGAGTGTGTCACATTTCCCTCCCATTAATCAATTGTTTGTTATTTCAGTTTTTTCAGCTAATAGTTTAATATAAAATGCCCAAGGTGTCCATGTCTTGGATTTTTAGCTAATTATTCCTGATAATCCCATTATTGAGCCATGACTGATGAACTTGTGTCCCTTGCTCTGAAGATCTTGTATAAATACCTCTGAATCAGAAAACTGTATCAGTTCACTGTTTAGGCTAAGACTGTACAAGTTAAGGAAATCAAATTCTGTAAATCTCCTAATTATATTGTTTCTTCACTTGGGAATTTTAAACTTTTAATCTACTAGTAGCTTGATATATGATAATCAGGAGTACAGACAACTTACTTCCAATCGTTCGTCCCCATCCACAGACGGAAACTCAGTGTTGCCGTATTTATTGTTTGGGTCTTCAGGAAGGCAGATTGGCGAAATTAGTGTTCTTGACATCGAAAGGGATTGGCTGTTCCGTTTTGAGAATTGCAATGTCATTTACATAGGTCTTACTGTCATATGCCGGGTGGAGTGTCATCTGTGAAAAACGCCTTTGACATTACAAGGTTTATTAGAGAGATGAATGGCTTCACTATGTATATGCAGGTAACAATAATGAATCGGAAAATAAGTAGAAGTGTTTTAAAATAGGGCATGCATATTTCCGTTCAGTTTTGGCCGTCATCATTGAAAGCTGTCCAGGTACTGGATAGGAGGCATCCGGATTCACACAGACCCATGGTCAGCTGCAGCACCTTGGTTTAGCGCAAGATTGGCAACCAATAAGGAAGGTACCTTTTTTGTCACTGGTGTAAGCACTCCTCCTCCCGCACTCTGTATCCAAAGCAGATCAAATCTTGAAAATATAGTAGTGAACTCTGGATGCCTTGAGTATGAGTTGACCATCACAAGATCTCTAATTTTATTACTTTTGCTTTCGGTTCCTATTCGCTTCTCTTTGTGTACATCAATCATCAGTCCCTCTCCGTTTTGTAAAGTGATTCAGATTTCCTAAACTTTTAAGTGTTTCTCGCCACTGCAGTGGTTATTCGAAGTCCAAAGATGTGTTTAGCACCTGAACTGCCAGCTTTAGTTCTCGTGCAGTACCCTCATTGTCTCCAAGGGCAGCTCGGTAGAAAAGGATGTTCGTGTGCCCGTCCGAGTTTTCGTTAAATTTGAGACACGTGGTTTTTATTATCACCATCATCAGTCATCAGTGTTCTCTTCTTCCATAACTGTCATCTGGATCTACATACAAATTTTCCACTTCGCTTGATCCTTAAGAAATAAAACAAAAGACGCTTGGAATGTCTACTTAAGTTGAGATTCGTAGTTGATTAACGAGGGTCCTCCTCTAAGGTTTAAGCCAGGCAAAATGACAATATTTGTAACTGAAGACCTACTGCTTGGTACTTCAAAATAAAATCTAATTTCAAATATTTTTCACCACAGAGCTAAAATATACTAGTAACCACGAGATTCTTTGCCTTGATGAGTGACTCATTATTCTTCACTCTTGAAATAGTCATGTTTACATATTTGACAAAAGCATAAATAGTAAAACAGGAGCTTGAAAGAAATTCAGAACTATTCGTGTTTAAATAAATCGACAATGTGGTTACTACGAACAACAAAGATGTAGCTGTTATGTGTGCAAACGGCACTGGACAAACATCACAATTACCTTAGCAATGTTGAGGTACTTAGTTGCAGCTGATGGCTTCCTGTTGTCATGCAACCCAACAAGCGCCAATGGGCGAAAACTTGACCCGCTGTCAAAAAAATAAAGATATTCAATGAATGAAGTAAGGTGTAGAGAAATCAATCCATCAGTCAAGACCAAGATTTTTTGCCCGTGCTCTGAGTTCCTTTTTCTCAACAGAGAGAGACTATTATATAGTGGGCTACTGAAAGGTATCACACATCTGATAAAAACAAAGTCCTCCTATAATTGCAACTTGTAAAGGGTTCAGCCATAGAAATATGAAATCTAAATTGAAGTATCCTCTGTAAATGGAAAATATTCTAGATGGAGCAATGACTTTGCCATCAGATACTCTTACTATATGTTGTTTGGTATGTCGATGCAGTGTGCAGCTGTAAGGATGTGATAAGGGCCAATGATGGATCCTCCACAAAATACGTTAGGACTCAGTTTACTGAAAAAAAGTCCCACTTGCCAGGGATACTCATGAGGCAGCGTTTCTGTTCCTGCGATTATTCTTTTTGTGTTTGTTTTGCCACAGGCTAAAAATGAAGCAAGAGAGAAATGCGAATTTGACAAGGGAAGTTATAAAGATCTAATTCATACATAGTTATTTAATTTTTTTAGCCTTTGAGTCGCAACACTGCTTGTCAAAATAGTTATCCTATGAGTTACTAAAAACTTTGTTTTACTCTATAAATCAAAAGAATTATTCTATGAGTAACTAAAAGCCTTATTTTTTATCATTGTATCTTCAAACCATTTTCAGCAAATACTTTGTAAGAAACGTTAATGCTGCGAAAAAAGGAGAGTATATTACCATAGACGTGCATGTAGCAGAAAAAATATTGAGAAGGCATTAAAACAAACAGAAAAAACGAAAAGGAAATATATACAAAAATGACTTGACTTACAATTAGCGTAAATTCTGCAGTGGATGTTTCCATAAGATGGAAGTATATTCTCAGCCAAAATCCTCAAAAAGTCTCCGGCCTGTTCGTCCTTCACGGAATGAGCTTCATTGCAAAGTCTACCAAAATAAACCTTAATTGTAATAGTCACAATGACCTCTAAACATGTCTATTTCTTCACACTACTTTCAATAAAGGCCTAGAATCCAGATTAGAAATAAATAAAGAATCCTTCTCCCAGTTAGGTGGGATTTGAACCCATCCACGCAAATACGACTGAGGTTACTAATAACTCCAATGTCTCTTAGAAAAACTACCTAATATACTGACATCAATGGGTTTGAATCCTACTATGGTTGGTAGGAGAAGGTTTCTTTATTTCTTCCGTTTCTGTTACCATGTCAAGTCATATATATATATATATATATATATATATATATATATATATATATATATATATATATATATATATATATATATATATATATATATATATATTAGTGGTAAATGAAACACTGCCCTTAGTTACGTAGAAAAAGACTCCTTCCAAACCACAACCCTCCCTGATTCAAGAATCATTGGCGAGCTGAAAATTACCTCAAGGTCTTTTGTCCGTAACCTATCGTCACTTTTCCACTGCTGCAGTCTGACGAATTCCACAGAGACTTCATGTCACAGGTGAACACCAGAGATGAATAAGAAGAAAGAGCTCTAACACTGGAGATCTGAAATGACAAAACATCAGTGAAGGGAAGACTGAACGTTGTTCCAAATGGACTCTTAACTGAACCATCTTTTACTTTCGTTTCCCATATGAAATTCGTCTTCCTTTGGTTAAGTCAAATGAACATATTAGGGAATTTTTTCAGGACTACCAGAAGAGATTCTTTTCAGAGTCTCACCTTGTATTCCACGTACTTCGATGCTTGTTGGTTCCCAAAGGTGAAGGAGAATGTTGCAGTTTCACCAGGCTCCAATATAACTGCTTCCTTGTCTAGGATCATACAAGAAATGGTGTGAATCCTTGCTTTGCAAGACACATAAGAAACATTTGTAAATACTGAACACACGTCTAATTAAAGGCAGTTTTTCTGTAGTACAATGATCAGTAATTTACAATGCAAGTTTTACTATCACAAGTTTTCATTTATATATGAAAATTAAACAGTAATTTGGGATAATTTTTTAATAATCAATATTGACAACTTTCTCCTTGTATCTTTACAACTAATTAATTTTGTTGTAGGCTTTCCCTTGCAAATGGGGGGAAATGATTACCAGACCAGATTTAAAAAAAAAAATGGAAAACTTGTTCATTTCTGCTCCGCTCTATTCAGCTTTACTGTGGATATAAACATAACTGTTTCTCTAAACTTACCATTATACCAAGTATCCCTCCAGTTGTCCTCTGACCATGGCTGGTCTACAGAAGGAGCTCCTAAATTACTGCCATATCCCACCCAATCCACATCATGGCCTCCTTCTGTCAAAGATTCCTCGTCCCATCTATTTTATAACAAGAGAGAAGTTTTGAAACAATCTACTATATGCAAGAACCCGAACTCGATATGTTTAATGAAGTATAAATATTTAGAATTACGGAAATAATGGAATTTACTTACCCTAAGCTCATTGATTCTGCATGAAGTACCATCTGGAAAGTTATAAAAATGTCACTAAGTTAATCTCTCTCTCTCTCTCTCTCTCTCTCTCTCTCTCTCTCTCTCTCTCTCTCTCTCTCTCTCCACTGCTAAACGAAACAAGACAATCAACAGTGAATAATGAGAACTTCCAAGAAAGGCACAATGAACCAACAAAGATTTCAGACGAATTCCTATTCACAGCAAAAGAACAGGTTCTGTGTGTGTACAAATGCATGTCTTGATAACTTACGAGGAAAAGTAGACCCAGAATCTGGCAAAGGATATCCATGCTCAATGATTGAATGACGAAGTTGTTTCTTCCTATATCACACCAGTCTCGTCCTGGCACGGGCTCTAGCTCTAGGGCAGCCCCTGAATGGAATGAAGACGATGGAAGAAGCGTTTCTCTAATCTTGTTCAGTTCAGGACGATTCCTCTTCTGCTGCAGCCACGGTCTCCCAGGTCTATTTATCTGAGATCATCCCTGATGGCTTCCCTGCCCAAGTGTTCCTGTCTGATGAGGCTTCAGACTGATACAAGAGACTGAAAAGAAACTGCCACCAACCTCCGTGAGTTATGCACTCAGTTCTTTCAGAGCCGAGCAGTTTGTTCTCGTATATTGCGACTAATTAACAAGGTTTTTCAATCCTGTGAATAAGGAAGTGTGAATGTTGTGAGAAACGGAACCGAGAGCCTCATTTTACCTGTGCAGTTTGTCACAAGGGGTCGATGACTCCACGTTAGTGAATAACGTTCACACATACTGACAAGTAGCAGTCACACACATGTATATATTAAATGCAATACATATAAAAATATTTTTCTGTTACAACAGTCGATTAAATGTGATGTTTCGTCGTTTTGACTTGCCATTATCCAGCCCGGGTCCAACCAATCAGTCCTAAAGTGCATCTACAGCTTGAGGGAACCTTGCTCTGAATTTAGTGTGTTGAACGCCAGTTCAGTTGGGACTTAACTTCTCAACCTTTAGGTTATCATTAGTTTTGACGTCTAAATATGTATTGTATATGCCGAACAACGAACGTTTCCTCAGGAGAGGGTGACGGGATCCATCGTTTGTCTTTATAAGGTAAAAGTGATACAGGAACTTTGAAGAGTGCCAGGACAGTTGAATGCGAGAAATTCGATTCAAAAGGTAGAACAGGAGACAGAATGACTTATTCGGGAAGAACAGTCCTGACTGAGACAAATAACAGACTGCTGGATTGCGTACTCATTTAAAACTGTGAAGCGTTTGAAAGCGGGAAGAAAATTGTATGCATGGACGCTGATGAAACTTATGACAGAAAACGAGGTGTAACATGGAGGGAATTTAAAATGTACAGCTTAGACTTTTAGAAGACAGTATTCTCAGATCATTTAAAGGATGAAAAGTTTATTTTGGAATATAGAGATTGAAGAGTGGCTAGTTTGGCGTAAAGTTGCAGAAACACTTATCTTATAACATCTATATAAGTATGTGGAATCTAAAGGATTGTTAGCTGATAAACATTATGCTTGATATGCCATTTGCAAGAGAACTTTGACAAGGATTTGAGTGCAGAATAATTTAAACATATTTTAATGCCGCTTTCGATTGACTAAACCACAAGGCACTTACTATTTATACACTTCTGAATCGTGGAGTAGGTGGATATGTATAGGATTACTTCAAGATATCCTTACTGGTAGACAGCAGCGAGCTGCTGTTGATAGGATCTTAAGTGAATTCCACAGGTCCACTGCTATTTCCGTTTACTCGGTGAATAGTCTACAAAATACTTTGTTGTTGTTTTTCTTTTTCTAGAGGGACATAAAAAGGGTCTAAGTGGGAGAGCCTAAAAAGGTCTGAAAAAGGTTTTGGTTTGGTTGTGAGTTAAACACAGTCCGTACATTTGGAACTTCAGATGTTAAAGCATAGACGTTATTCATTGCTACCCAGATACTGTTTTTCTAGCATTTTAATGTTTTTAACAACTTACTAATTTATTAATGTATTCTTTTTAATAAGTGAGAAGTCTTCTCTCTGTATTTCGCTCCACCGTGTCTTACCTTTTCTAATGAACACCACCTACTTTGGAAGTTTGAATTTCAAGTCAATAGCCCATGTGGCCTTGTTCCATATGAATAGTGTTCATCTTTTGAATAACAATAATAATAACAATAATAATAATAATACTGTTAAAATAAACAGTAATATAAAAGTTGAGAAATCAAGTCCCAACTGAGCAGGCGCTTTCCACCACTGTAAGCTCAGAGCAAGTTCCATCATCTTGTAGATCTACTTTAGGACAAATGGATTGCGCCTGGTAAGGACAAATATATATATATATATATATTATATATATTATATATATATATATATATATATATATGTATATATAATATATATATATATATATATATATATATATATATATATATATATATATATATTAGTATTCGTCTTTATTCAGACATCGTCAGACGATGTCTGAATAAAGACGAAAGCGCTTGGATTTCTGACTATCATTTTCCCGTGGTATTCGCTTATTTATGAAGTCACGTGCATCTACTGTGATTTTTAAGCATATATATATATATATATATATATATATATATATATATATATATATATATATATTTATATGTATATATATAATATACATGAATAACTTGATCACGAGATTTATAAAACGTGATGCAATGTATAAATAAAGTGTAATACCATGGAGGAAAATGAAAAACGAGAACTGCCAAGATATTTCGGTGTTAACGACCCTTTCAATAGGGTAAGACTGATCAGAACAAAGAGAAACACAGTACATGTAAACATATACAAACGGACAATACAGGATTAACATAAGGTCCAAGTCCCTTTAAAAAAACGAAAAAACTCTAACCGTTTTGGTTTTACCTACCCAAATACCTTGGCCAAATCTTTGATTAACGTCCAAGAAAAGCCAATGCCAAAGACACAGGAGTATCCCTTGCCTCGACTACGATCAATTTTCCATTGGCTTTACAGAAAAATCAGTCCCTCAGAGATCAGTACAAAATAAGTGGTCAGCTAGGTATGGACAACTGAGGTCAGCTATTTTTAAACGCAAAAATAACCATAATCACAGAATAAACAGAAATTTATCACATATAATCTATAGCATCAATTGTTGGTTCAAAAGCCAGATAGCAGAATCAGCTATAATTAAAGAAAGAAACACAATGAACATCTCAAAGGGTGTGTGGGATTCAGATATTATAGATAAAATGTTCCTCCAACCAGCGATTAAAAAGATTAAAGAAAAATTGTCGACCAGGGTGACTTAATAGCTGACCTGTGACCTCTTCCTATAAATACTGGTTTTTCAGTAACTTTTGTCATTTATCTCCTACCTGAAGAGAGGGATGGTTTGGTCTCTGAAATATAGTATTTTACTTTTTTATGGGCTCCTTTCATTAAATGGAATTCTGTTTTAACATACATACATACATACATACATATATATATATATATATATATATATATATATATAGATATATAGATATATATATATATATATATGATATATATGTATATATATATATATATATATATATATATATATATATATACTATATATATATATATATATATATATATATATATACATATATATATATATATATATATATATATATATATATATATATGTATATATATATATATATATATATATATATATATATATATATATATATATATATATATATATATATATATATATATATATATATATATATATATATATATATATATATATATATATATGTTCATTGTATAGAATGGCTTTTTCACTGTTAACCAGCTTTTTTGAAATTGATTCATATTTTCTAATTATTTTCTTCACTTCATTGTTCAGGTTACTAATGGACACATAATGGGGTTCTTCCATTAACTGCAGTATTTTTAACAAAAACGCGACAGCAGTTTCGTCAACCTATACGTATTGACGTTATCAAGCGTACTGATACAAATATGTTGTTGTTGTTTAAGATTAAGCTGGCCTTATGCCAGCACGGGCTCTTGCTCAAAGAGCAGCCAGTAGGTCATTTGAATATTTGCAGGTGAAAAGGTGATTTTTAAGGATATGCGGTGCAAACTTTATTTATGATATCAATAGAATATGTAGGTTTTATGTTATGATTTGCAAAGGAAATGAAAGGTGAAAACAGGCAGGGTTACAAACCCCTTTAAACCCTAAGGTACCCAATTAGTGGAAGAAAAAGATCGATAGTAGCGAGTCCTGGCGAGTCGGAGATAGCCAGTAAGGAAAATCGTCGTAGAAAAACGGGGGAAAAAAAAAGAGCACACCACACGCGGACAGGAGCGTGCACTGACATTCAGTGAATTAAACATATATGTAATTAATATATATTTATGTATAATGTATATAATAACATACTTTCAACTTTTGATATAATTTCTGTTGTTAACATATTTATTTATTTGTCTTATTTTGTGTTTCACTATAGTCTTTTGTGAATATTTAAAACTAAGTATCTGGCAATTGTACTACCTTTCCGTCCTCATGGCGTCAGAAAACGCATGTAGGCTCATATCATGTATTTACGGGCTGCTCTGTGAGCAAGAGCCCTTGCTGACACAAGGTCAGCTTAATCAAAAACAACAACAACATATATGTATCATTACGCTGATAACGTCAATACGTATAAAAAAATACTGGAGTAAATGGAAGAACCCCATATGTGTCCATTAGTAACCTGAACAATGAAGTGAAGAAAATAATTAGAAAATATGAATCAATTTCAAAAAAGCTAGTTAACAGTGAAAAAGCCATTCTATTCAATGAATGTTCTATCCGTGAAAAATTGTCTCCTAAAAGTATATATATATATATATATATATATATATATATATATATATATATATATATATATATATATATATATATATATATATATATATCTTCTTCCTAGCTTAAACCCATTTTTATATGGGGTCGCCATTGCGAATGAGTCGTCTCCATCGATTTCTGTCTTGTGCCTCGTTCTCATTTATACCTTTCAATTCCATATCTTCCCTTACACAATCACGCCATCTCTTTCTTGGTCTTCCCTTCTTCCTTCTACCCCGCACTTCCATTTCCATCGTATGTCTTCCAACATGATGTTTCCTCCCTTCGTAATAGGTGTCCATACCATCGAAGCCTTCCTTCCTGTATTTTCTTCGATATTTTCAGCTACCTTTGTCGATCCTCTTATATACTCATTTCTAATCCTATCTTCCCTTGTTACTCCCGACATCCATCTCAACATTCTCATTTCTGCTACATCCATCTTCTTCTCCTCTTTTTTTCTCCTACTTCCTGTTT
>NC_087200.1:205967492-205972492 GCF_015104395.2 Macrobrachium nipponense
GCATCCATCTTCTGTAGTACTTTTGTCATGGGAATCAAGGCTACTACGAAGAGTAGTGGGGACAGTGAGTCGCCCTGGAAGATCCCTCTCCTGATATTAACCTCTGCTAGTCTTATTCCAGAGCTTTGTAAGTATTATTGATTATTATTATTAGTATTATTATTATTATTATTTATTATTACTATTATTATAGAAAAGGCAGAAAAAAATAATCAGACTCAAAAAGTGGAAAAGGAAAAACTATCAGGTGGAACATAGAGAGAGAGAGAGAGAGAGAGAGAGAGAGAGAGAGAGAGAGAGAGAGAGACTAATTCGGAATATAATTTCCCATAGATTGATTTTTAAGGATAAAAACACAAATAATAAAAATGGAATTTTAGGATTATCAGGCCATTCCCATTACTTTCCTAATTCCCGAAAAAACACCTCCTGAATTCCATCGGCATCTTCAAAGTTCTCTTAATGAAGAGCTAATCCCAGGAGACCTCTCCAGGCTCTTCTCTCAGACTTTATCTCTCTCCGAAGTCTCGCGAGAAAAACCCCCCTTGATCTCTTCCAGTAGAAGAGAACTAATGAGAGAAGTTTCTTTCAAGAAAGAGAAAGAGATAAAGGAAATATTAATGATATTGTTTGACTCTGGGAAGAAGTACTTCCTGGAGGTTTGGTGTTTAGAAATGATAGTTTCTTTTGGGATAATGTCACTTTTGCAAATATTGCAAAAAGGGAAAGTAACATTATCGCAAGAACAACAAAGGATTTCTGGGGATGTTAGTTTGCAAAAGAGGAAAAAATAATAATGAGAAAGTTCGTTTGATGAGGTTCTTCTTCTGGAGTCAATCTTGCAAAATTAGATCAATTATATATATACATATATATATATATATATATATATATATATATATATATATATATATATATATATATATATATATGTATGTGTGTGTGTGTGTGTGTGTGCGTGCGAAGAACATCTAAATCAAAAAAACACACACAATAGTATCCTAAGGGTCATGTTACAGAACTGTTTATGGATTTGTTAAATATCTGCTCTCCAATTTGTGGTTTCGTTTTCCAAAAGTAACATTATATGGGTTAAATGAAACCGGTCTCTGAAACAACTTTTGACATACATAAATTTTGTCCGCACTCCATTGAAACATGTTGTAAACACATGTAGGTAACATCGCTCAGACGTCTCAAACTGGCTGGATATAAGTAATCGACTTGTTGACAGCCTTCACTGATGCTTTATAAGATTATCCAGCATCGCCCGAAGATCCGTTTCTTCACTTGTTTTCAATCTGTTTGATTTGTATGCGATAAGGTGGAATTCTCCTTGAATGTAATGATTTACTTATATCTTTATCTATTTATTAACTGATTGTTTTAATTTTTTTTTTTTCATTTTTCTAATAACTGATCTCTTTCTTCTGAATTTCCTGTCATCTTCCGTTACTTCTTTCAAATGAAATTAACACTATCTTTGGAAGATTGAATTTCAAGTTCATGGCTCCGGTGGGCTTGGTCCCACCTGGAACAAGGTTCTTCTTCTGAATAATAATAATAATAATAATAATAATAATATAATAATAATAATATATCAATAATAATAAAAATATAATAATTTTTTTTAATGACAATTATAATAATAATAATAATAATAATAATCAAATATAATAATAATAATAATAATAATGAATAATAATAAAATAATGACGAGCTTTTCACTGTAATATAGGCACGCTTTTTACACCCAACTAACAGTCAAGAAAATGAAAGACTAAAATAAAAAAAATTAGAAACATAATTCTAATGACAGCACATATGACATACATCAAAGCCTTAGGAGACAAGAAAATTACTTGGATTTTGTAACAGGAAAATAATATTTTACTGTTGTGAATATCTACCTACATATTTCATAAGCCGTTGCGCACGAGTCAAAAAACGGCCTTAAAATGCTCAGGTATGACAGAGGGAAGGGAAAGCAAAAGCTCTGTCAACAAAATTTTGGGGAATCTGAGAAAGATGAAAAGGAGGCCAACTTTATTCCAAGATAAAGTGCATAGTTCTGCCTTTTATTGAGGTAGCATTTCGTCAACCTTTGATTCCTGTAGCGTCGAAGATTCTTTCATGGCAATGAATTCCGGCTGACGGCTGTTCAGGAATAAAAACATAATAAAAAGATCTTACATGAAAAATAATGTATTGTAAAGGGTTTAGTTTGCCTCTGTAAAATAATTTTTTTTTGGGGGGGGGTGGGGCGTGGGGAAGGGTGGGAGCTTTATTTAGTACAAAGTGAATATTACTTCAGTGCTCTTAGGCTGACTCCACACGATAGAAAAAACATGTTATAAACACAAGTCGTCAACTTATCGCAAACAGCAAGGCGTAGACCTTTGTAAGATCCCTACGGTCTGTGTAAATAATTTCTCTTTCTATGCTTAATCCCCAGTTTGGTCTAAGTTTTGAATAAACCTCTTCCAGCTGCTTCTATCTTGAACGACTCATTTCATCATAGACTTTGGCAATTTGATAATGGATACATGTCCATCCTGACCCAAACCCACTATTTTTCCAGTCTTCAGTAAGCCAGCAAGTAGGGTTTCGCTTCTCTCTCCCCCCTCCCCTCCCCAACTCCTTGGCTAGCAACCGTTAACAATGATAACTGAATTTCTAATTGCCCATAATACATTTCCACCACATCCCTTAGGATATGACAACCTCCTTAAAGTTCTCCAACTTAACCTTAGGCCTTTGCAAAATCTGCTGAAATATGTAGAGGCTATTTAAATGTTCCAGTATTGCAGCATTGTAGTACAAAATTACTTAAAAGAACATTCTCTCTCTCTCTCTCTCTCTCTCTCTCTCTCTCTCTCTCTCTCTCTCTCGGAACGTTACGGCAAGTGTTTGAACCAATCTTTCCACACAATACATAAACAAAAAATGAAACGGAAAACTTTATATGCTATTTACATACAAATTTTGTACAGTTTTGAAGATTTATTTCCTGCCATTTTCGTCCCTTTATGATAAATTATCACATTTATACAATCTTCTCTCACATAGGGTTAAAATCGTGTTTTCTTCTCAACGATAAAAGACCAGACATTTATAAACTTCGCAGAGGAATCCCAGCTTAATATCTATACGTAATAACGGTTATTTTACAATGAAAGTAGATAGATGGGGAGTAAAATGACGCATCATAAAGACATGATTGTGGAAATATGGAAATACACTTCATTCATTTTCCTTGATGTTTTTGTAATTCCAGTGATTACCTAAACTTTTTCCATATGGAGGAAACAAATTGTTCTTTCCTGACCTAATGGGCGGAAATATTTACTTAAAAGGGTACATTATTAAGTTTTTGGAGATTTGTTAAAGGAAGATTATCTTCTCGAGTTGATCATTTGTTAGAGACGGATAATGTTGCTCTGAATTTGTGACACAAAATTGTACCCAAATTTCCAAAAGAAGAATTAGGATTTACAACTTCTTTAACGTCCCGAGGTCCACAGGATTCACAAGATGAAACAACAGAAACAGAATTCATGAACATTTAAAGGGATTTAAAGAAACTGTCTCATTGAGATGCTAGATTTGATTAGTCAGTTGAAAAGTTGATTAATTAATGACGTATTTATCATTAATATCACTGATTATGAATTACTTTCGATGAATACTTAATTGTGATATTCTAAACATGGACTAATTAATCTTCCTTGCCACATGGCATTTGTGTTTGCTATAAATATTTACCTGGGGAGAGCAGGTAAATTATTCAACGGTAAGAGTTCTTTATTAATTGAAATGAGAGAGAGAGAGAAGTATGAACATCGTAATAGGGTTTTGATACTTCATAAATATTCATAACCGCGGCGAGGAATTTCTGCAGCCAGTAATGAAGATGAAACGATGCGAAACACTGAATTATTCAAATCTACTTAGAATCTGCCTTCCGGATTTATTTCGTTTCAAAGGAATTAAAATCAAAAGTTAATTAATTCCTTGCTGTAATAGATGGTAACAAACACCTTACGAATCTTTGTGTGCGTTGCTGTGAAATATCTTCCTATATATTCGTGTTTATTGATATTTTCATGCTTTATTCTGGTCTACTCAATGAAAATATAGTTTTACAATGGTTAATTTAGGAACAAGAGCTCGTGGTAACTGGCGTAAGACCAGTTTAATCTTAAACTGCAATTCCTACTGTTCTTCCTACTTACAGGCAAGAGCCCGTGCTGGCTGGCTTCATGCCAACTTAAACAACAAAACCCCTGCTTTGGATCAAGAGGCAGTGATAGCATAAGGTCAGCTTAATCTTAAAGAACAGCGAACCTAACAGAATTAATATCACTCCGATGGTTACCGTCACCTTATACTTGCTTGGTACCTTTTTTTATCCTCATAAAAAATCTCTACATTAGTAAGTATTGCACCTCATTTTTTTTTTCGACGATCTTCACTCAAAACAAACAAATGCATAATTTGTTTGTCTCCATAAACACTTCGCAAATTAAGCTCCGATATACATATATAATTTACAAGTTAAGTTCGTCAGCATAGGAATAAGTTCCAATCTTATTTAATGGAAAGCAGACTCAGGAAAGATAGAAATGCATTTACAATGATCTAAATTAATTTGATAATGAATATCAAAAGCTCAAAGGTTTTGGTCTCTGCTCCTTTTAGGATTTCCTTGTTATTGTTTTTGTTTCTTTATTAACAGTTTTGTCTTTTCGAGCTAAGCTTTGCTGTCCAAGTACTACCCTTATCACACACACACACACACACACACACACACAATTACTGTACACATCTGAGACAGATGGTTAATGTTATCTCTCAGTTATAATTTTCAAGCGCATAAAGAGCTTTCATGTAGTAAGCTTAGCTGACGTGACATACAACGTAGCCTTCGTGTTCATTTCACAAATTTCTAATTTCCAAACTAAATATTTCATAACAAATCACGGAAAATTGGCTTCCCT
>NC_087200.1:205978029-205985529 GCF_015104395.2 Macrobrachium nipponense
ACTGATTTTAGGCGAACATTTTTTTATCGCGTGATTTTACCTTGTCCGAACTCTTTTTAGGATGAGCTGAACCTTATAACTTTGTCGAAGTTTTGGAATATTCTCTTTTCTTTTCGGTACAACAGTCCAATGCATATTTGTAGAATGATTACATATCTTTTTATGTAATGATAAAATAATAAAAAATCGAGTTTATGGTATGAGCCTTGGCCTTTGAATCTACAGCGTTGCCACCATTATGTCTAACTTTAACCTTCAATAATATAACAACTACTGAGGCTGAAGGGCTGCAATATGTTATGTATAATGGTTGATGAGTGGATGATCGAAATATCAGTTTGCAGCCCTCTAGCCTCAGTACTTTTTTATGATCTTGGGGCGGACAGACAAAGCCGCCATAATAGTTTTTTTTTTACTGAGAACTAAAAAAAGTAGTTAAGAGAAACACTCCCGGATGCTATTCTGTAACCAATTATTTCATCTTGCAAAATCTTCCAAAAAACGTGCCATTACTGAAGATGTTTAATGCACAATTGTCATGAACTCTGGCAAAAAGAATAACGTGATTATTATCAAGGAATAGCCGAATATGCAATTCTTAAAGAGTGTTTCAGTACACAAAGAAGAGACAAAGAAGAGGCTATATATTTAACAAACGGTTGAAAAAAGGTGTCATGATAATTACTTGGTGAATTATAATGCAAGGTTGAAGGATATGCATAAGAGTGGATCTAAAATTAAAGTGTCATTTAACGTTATAAAATACGAAACTAATAAATTTCTTATTTTCTTATATTTGCATTTCATTACTTTCTTATATTTCCATTTCATATGTCTTTTCCCTAGGTGTCAATAATATTAATATTTTTCTTTTTCAGTCTTCCTTAGAATATTTCTAAGGAACGCAAATATAGAAATGAAAATTGACTGTTATTCAACATGGGAGAAGGCTCTGTTACGCAAGCAAACAAACGAACACACATTAATAGAGGGAGCAGAATCCCGGATGAACTGCAATTTGTATCTGTAAAGGCATAACACCGTCCCAGAGTTTGCATATCAACGAACCCCAGCATCCTGGGAACGGATATCGTTGGACATGCTTATACAATCCGAGTGAATATTCGCCCAAGTTTTTGCTTCCAATATTTTGGGAGATGTTTATATATTTTAAAGCGAGATAATTGTGAGTTGTAACTGCAGAATAGTTTTGGTTCTGCAATGGATGAGGGTAGTAAGAGTTATTGAATGCACAGCTATAAGGTGAAAGGATAGACGTAAGGATCACATATATATATATATATACGATATCTATATATATATATATATATATATATATATATATATATTATATATATACACACATATAACATATATATATATATATATTATTATATATATATATATATATATATATATATATATATATATATCACACACACATATAACACACACACACACACACACAACACATATATATATATATATATATATATATATATATATATATATATATATATATATATATATATATATATATATATATATAGATCATATATATATATGCATGAATAAGTTACTTAAGCAGTCCATACATCCGTGAACAAGTAGCAAATCTACCCGACATACAGAACTCTAAAAGGGAAAATATAGAATAAGTGTCTCTTAAATTCGACCTATTACATAACCTGGAACGGAATAAAGATTATTCTTTCGAAATCATTGAAAGGGAAGAGCGTCAAGGAAAGAATTCCGATTTCTTTTGGCCTTCCTACTTAAATTTCTAGCATAAGGTATGAAACATTTTTGGCCGTTTTGCTACAGGGACCAGCCCCCTTTGCTATACAAATCTTTTTTCTGAAATGGAGCGCTTTTGGTGATCGATGTTGCATTCAAAATGCAATGGTTCCTGGTTTGTTACCTAACAACATCTGTTATAAAATAAGGAGGCCCTCAATTTATATTTTCATTGTTCGAAGTTTTCTACATCTGTGAATGTCAAAGGCTGTAAGTTTTCTCTGAATAATTTTTGTGTTCACAAACTTTGACTGATTTCTGAACGATTTTTGAAGATTTTATGGTTTACAGATTATTTACTTATCACCCACAGGGGAGTTCAAAATATTTCTTGAACATTTTACAATCTCCTTATCTTATCTTTTATATCTCTTAATATCTCTTTTTTTTTTTTCTTCTCAAAGACGAGGTGGCCGAGTGGTTAAGGCGTTAGACTGCTAATCCAATAGGGTCTCCCAGCGTGGGTTCGAAGGATACCTTTTCTGAATGAACATCGTTTGATCCCCAAATCATTGCCTAGATAAGAGGATGTGTTTGGCTTCCCTAGATAAACCTGGAAGTATCTGTTGACTTGAGAAGTGAATTAAGAAGTAATTTAGTACCTGTTTGTTACTTGACTGCTGTGGGACGTAATTCGGTCAGGAGGAGAGAGAAAGAGAGACAGAGAAGTCTGTAAATAGACATGAGTTGTTATCAGAACATCGTCAAATTGTATAATTTATAGAATCGCAAACAGTCCTAATTCCTCAGTGAAAGGCATCGCTCTCTCTCTCTCTCTCTCTCTCTATCTCTCTCTCTCATTCGCTTTTCAAATTGTTGTGATATATCAAGCATATTAGATGAAATCTATTCATTTGCTTCTCCAAAGGTTCCGATATAGTAAGTTTATTCAATCGATTCTATTCATCAGAGATTCTCTCTCTCTTTCTCTCTCGCTTGATTTTCCAAAGGCTCCGATATGTATCGTAAGTATATGAAATGAAATGTAATCTCTCTCTCTCTCTCTCTCTCTCTCTCTCCCCAAAATAACTGAGAAACTACCTTACCTAATCATGAACAAGGAAAATATGACAGTAATCCTACGCAGTTTCCAGAATGTAGTAGTGAATTCTATAAATATGGAATAAGCTGGAGTTTTCCAGCCTCGAAAAAGAATCCAGTTTGCAACAGCCATAAACAGGCTGGAAGGAACTGGCCAACCCTCACCTGGAACTTCATATTCCAGACGATGTTAATCTATAGTAGGGCTACTGGATAGAAATGGGAATCATTTTGTACACGATATCTCGTACACCTGCCATAGGGGAAGTTTCAGTTGTGAGATACCATAAGTTAAATATATAATATATAAGTAACTATTCAGGGATGAGGGGTTTAAAGGGATGATTAAATTCTCTCAAAATTTTTTATTTATGAAATTCAATCAAATCTTGTTTGATAGACATACCTGCAATGAAACTGTGTTAACAGAATATGGAGAGAGAGAGAGAGAGAGAGAGAGAGAGAGAGAGAGAGAGAGAGAGAGAGAGAGTAAGAAAGACGAGAGAGAGCGAGAGAGAGACGAGAAGAAGAGAGAGAGAGAGAGAGAGAGACTAAATTTCTTTCCGTGTTAGTTAGCTTTACATCGTAAAAACAAGTCGACAATGGGACACGAAATATTGTAGAACCTGCAGTTCGATAGAATACACACAAATTAATATGAAACTTGAAAGAGCAATTGTATACCGCAATCATCTCTAATTTAAATCCAAATCACCGGCAAAACAGACCACAAAATATCAGAAAAGAGACACTAAGTGCTAAGAGACTTTTGGAATTATGCGTTATAATATATCAAACTTTATTGTAAAGTAATATATGATACTAATTAGAATACCAGTTGATGTAAACATATCATGGAAATGTACAGTAACTAGCAAAAAAGACTCTACAAATACATGAATTTTTGTGTTTTAAAATTTCAAATAAATTCTTATGATTTTCCCATCATACAAAGCTTTGTTATCTGCATTTTCCTCTTTCATATCCTCACTCTGGGGAACACAAGCAAATAAACGGTATAAAGACAGTAAGAAGGAGTTTTTCTCTAAGTCAACAACGTGACTCTTCAGACGGTCCAATTCTTTGATTAAGATGTACAAAAGCAGACGATGCTTTGGGAGCAAGCAAAAACAAGCACACATACAGGATTCTTTAGGAGCAAGCAGGACTGCACAGCTCATTCAACATTTATATCCTTTTTATTTGCGTATCCTTTGAGCCGCAAAGGAAATCCCCACCATCTCTTACGACCTTCAAAGATACATTTCAATTTTTATTTTTCTAACCACAGGAAACATCGAGAACAAAAGGAGTGGAAATATGAGAATTTCTCTCTCTCTCTCTCTCTCTCTCTCTCTCTCTCTCTCTCTCTCTCTCTCTCTCTCTCTGGTCTTGCAGCTTAATTGTAGCACCCAACAGGTTGACTTGTGTTCGAGCCCTAAGCAGAAACTACAGCTGAATAATGTATCTGGTTGCTAGTCGACTGTTATGGGACACAACTTGCCTAGAGAGAGAGAGAGAGAGAGAGAGAGAGAGAGAGAGAGAGAGAGAGAGAGAGAGGACGCTCTTCCAATTATACCGGACCCTTTGATAGCCAAGGTTCCGGCCTAACATCAAAGGCTTCCGGGTCGAAGTGGGGGATTCCCCTTCATATGGCAGAGTAAGAGGAAAGGGACATCTGTGTCCCGATACTGGAATTCCATAAAATGGTGCCATAAGTGAACTGGAAACCATAGGTAATGAAATGGTTTTATTTTTTTTACGACGAAAAGGACACGTTTACCTTCCGTCTCATCTTTTTTTATTGATTATCCGCAATCTTGAGAGAAATATCACTAATAATTTCAAATAACTAAAACAATTTTTTTTAATTCATATATAAAGAAAATATTTGACTCAGGTAAATCAAAAACATATTTATATATACTCGCTTACACTTACATATGACATGTCCCATTAATTACCTGAAATGATATAAATTCTCTCTCTCTCTCTCTCTCTCTCTCTCTCTCTCTCTCTCTCTCTCTCTCTCTCTCTCTCTCTCTCTCTCTCTCTCTCTCTCTCTCTCTCTCTCTCTCTCTCATTCTCCTGGTCACATTCGCCAACTGTATGAATTATTTCGTCACATTGTCTTCTTAACGTCTCTGAATAAGAAATAAATTGTAGACATACTTTTCACTAGATGGTTTGGAATAACAAGGATATCATTAAATTAGATTATCCTTCTTTTATATAACGTAGAGGTAAAGTTACTACTTAACATAACATTGAACTACACCTGAATCAACGTAATTCCTGAGTCCCTAAAGATTAGGTTAAGAAAGAATTTCCTTTTGCTCAGAAGTCACAGTATCAGGCGAAATGGCTTCTACTACCAAAGACCTTAAAGATTTTTTTCTGCATAGAAACGACGCCGATTACCCGACTCATGGAATAGACCAGACGTGACGTTGATTGACAAAATCAAGAAGAAAGTATCACTCATTGATGTCGCAATACCATGGGACACCAGAGTTTGAAGAGAAAGAGAGGGAAAAATGGATAAGTATCAAGACCTGAAATTGAAATAAGAAGGATATGGGATATGCCAGTGGAAATTGTGCAGTTGAGTGGGGGGTTGGGGGGAAGGGGGGAAGCCAGCACAACTCGGTGATCGACTGAAGACCGAATACTGAGGGGGCTGGAGTCATGAAGGGCATTTATCCACAAATCATTTGTCAAAACCAATGACGAAATGAGCCGTTCAGGAGAGAAACAGCTGGATGAGTCTGTTTCAAAACGTCGACCCAAGGGAAAATGAACTCGACCTGATAAGAGAGAGAGAATATGATGCAAACACGCCAAATATATTTATATTTCTGGAACAGATATCTCAGTTCCTCTTCAAAAGCGTTTATTCGATTTTCCCCTTGGGATTTTAAAACCGTGTCTGTCAGGAAAGCTCGAATTTTCAACAGGGCTAAAGGTGCATAATCTCAAACCTGTTGACATTAGTTCTTCTTTTCTCGATTAGCTCTCTCTCTCTCTCTCTCTCTCTCTCTCTCTCTCTCTCTCTCTCTCTCTCTCTCTCTCTCTCGACGTCGTATATCTGCAGATCTAAATTAGGGTACGGCACTATGAAGTAAAACTGAAGACAGGTTCAGCATAGCCCATTAAATTAAAATGTCCATTCTTCTCTCATGCAAATAAAAAAACATTCAAAAGAATTTAATCAATATATGAAATAAGAACGTACTTTGCAAAGAAAATCCTCCCCCAACCTTTCTGTATGCATGTATGTTTACCTATGCGTAAGTATGAAGTGCATAATTATTGTATAGTGTGGACTAACCGATATTCATGTAGAATTACCTATCGCCTAGATTTAAAAAAAAAAAAAAACACTCCATACACACAATCATAAGTAACCAACAAAACTACATCTACGTAAATGGCCACTGAATACATCCTAACTCCATATCTCTAACCTGGGGAATTTGGTATGCCATCCTAATGCCATTGCAGGACGTATTGACCACCCATCCTTGGAAGCCTTAAGAGGGCCAGCTGGACAAACGCCCCAATTCCTTCTCTTTGTTGACTGTTCCTAATACCGTCACAGGTGTTTGTAGACTCAGTCAGCACGATAGTCGGCTTACCTGAACTTCTTGTATGTATGTTCATTGAAGTAGATTTATTACATACACCCCATGTAGGGGTTTGAAGGACTGGGCAACAGGATTTCAGTGATTATATTATGGAAATGATAAAAAAAAAAGCAAGATGCTTAGAAATATTGCTTATGAGAAATACCTGTGGAAATCTGAAGATGATGTGTAATTGTTATTAGAACATCAAAAGTTCAAA
The DNA here is from genome assembly GCF_015104395.2 of Macrobrachium nipponense. Classification (NCBI taxonomy): domain Eukaryota; kingdom Metazoa; phylum Arthropoda; class Malacostraca; order Decapoda; family Palaemonidae; genus Macrobrachium; species Macrobrachium nipponense. The sequence goes on from NC_087200.1 coordinate 205,984,714, forward strand.
TATTAACACCCTAGAAATTAATTCATCTTCTACCACATTTGATGTTTTGTTGGGCAACATATGTATGTATATATATATATATATATATATATATATATACATACATACATTTATACAGAGAGAGCTTAATAGATAAATAAATAGACAGATTGACGGAGAGATGCTTTACCGTATAAAACATAACTGACTGCTTTGCCTGTATGCTTCATCCGGGATATGATCTCGCCTATATATATATATATATATATATATATATATATATATATATATATATATATATATACTATATATATATATATATATATATATATATATATATATATATATATATATATATATATATATATATATATATATATATATATATATCCATATATACCCACTATCACCAATTTCTTTTAATAAAAAGGAAAAGAACAACGTTAGTTCAGAAAAAAAAAACTGAATAAAATTCAGATCTCCAGAAATTTTCAGAATATAGGATGCCATTTATTTCCTTTTAGCCCGTAACATCTCACCTTAATGAATATTTAACAGCCTTTTTGCCTCTGGCTCTCAAGAATTCACAAAGGGCTTAAGCAACCTGGTCTTGCATTTCCTTTCTGTATTTCATTTTGTAGCACTGACATTAGTTTCTATACTAAATAATCACACGACTGCCGTATTATTTTAGTGTTTTAAGTACGCTAATTCCATATAATTGTTTTGATGAGTATGATTTTTTTTACTGTTGGATACTTGTCTTTTCATATTCGTATATATATATATATATATATATATATATATATATATATATATATATATATATATATATAT
>NC_087200.1:205990529-206004515 GCF_015104395.2 Macrobrachium nipponense
TGGAATATGTCTGAAAGGATTTGGAATGTTTTATTGAATGTTTTTTTTTCTTTTTATAAAATTTTGCCTCAATGTGAAATCTGGCTCAAGTCGAATAGTGATGGTGACACAACTGCAAAAGGTTAAGGCGCTATGTAAAATGAACAAACAGTAAATACGAAGACAATTAAAAGAAATAAAGTGCTAAATAGAGGAGCAGGTGCATTTTCTACAGATTTTCTCTAATTTCTTAAGCTGAAAATTATAACGGAGAGAAAGATTATCCTATAAATTATTTCATAATTCTCTCTCTCTCTCTCTCTCTCTCTCTCTCTCTCTCTCTCTCTCATTTTTATTTTCCCCTGTCCATTTACTCTACATGGACCGAAAGAATTTGCACACTGATAAGCAATACTTTTATATTTGCTCTCTCTCTCTCTCTCTCTCTCTCTCTCTCTCTCTCTCTCTCTCTCTCTCTCTCTCTCTCTTTTACTCGGTGTTCAGTTTTTCAACTCAACCCTTGAAAAGGGATGGAAGAAAAATGCAGGTCTGCTCCCGGGTATTTGCCCATTCATTCAAACGCCTTAGAACCCCAGCCATGTAGAATAACGATCCTACAAGACATAAAAAAGCAGAAAAATAAAAACTATGAATAGAGGCTAGTCCAAAAAAAATAAATTTAAAACGAGGGGAAAGGAAATTATTTCAAGTTTGTCAGAATTCATGTATCCTCGACGTAGGTGTGGCTAAAAACGTGATCTAAGTTTGGTATCTTTGAAGAAGCAGAATAAGAAGAAGAAGAAGCAGAAGATGGAGAGAGAGAGGAAGAGAGAGAGAATTTACATATTCTCGGTGTAAGGATGGCTGACAAAAAGCCCTTGTTTGATAGCTTGTAAGGAGAGAGGGAGAGAGAGAGAGAGAGAGAGAGAGAAAGCAGTTAAATAAGAAAAAATCAATGTGTATGCGTATGCAAATAGGTGATAACGATAATTAAATGCTAAATGATATGCAAGCGGACCCTTTATCAACCCTGAGTTTTTCCACAAAAGTTGTGTTTCATGTTTGGTTGAATTAAATTTTCTTCTTTTTTTATATAAAATGTTGATACAACAAGGGAAAGTGTGGCTCTCTTTACTTAATTAATTTCTATAATTTCAGTCGAAATCCATAGGTGGGTGGTTAGAGAGAGAGAGAGAGAGAGAGAGAGAGAGTTGCACCATAATAGTTTGTCACCACAGTATAACCATTGGCAATAATAGAAATTAGGTTTTCTGATCAATATAATGTTATCACGCAAGGACACCTCAATATTTGAAACCTATCGAGGTTAGTATATAAAAAGACCTAATTCTTATCATCAAAAAAAAAAAACGAAAACTATTTAGTACACATTGCTCCGATTTCTAGAATAAAAGTACTGATATTAATCAATATTCCTAAAACAATAGCAAAGCCAATCAGTAAAATCCTCTCCGGTAACCAGATTTGACTGAAAATCCATCACATTTGCAGAATCACCTGAGGTCAAGAGAACGATCACTCAACAAGCGACAGAATCCATTTTGAAATCTGTATGGAAATCCATTTACTAAGCGGCTACGCCTGAAATTCATCCAACGTTGCATGTTTACCCTATCAGCGTGATTGAATTGCAGAAATGTGAGGACATATGAAACCCCAGCATTTTACTGAATAGAAATAGAGTTATTGAAAGTGTACACGGTTGTGATGGTGGGCGAATATAAAACTGGTTACCTTTGAGCTACAGTCGAAATAAATCTCTGCAACAAGCATAAGTGTAGTGTGATCTTTGTGACCAAATTGTAGGAATAAGTGTCATGTGGTCTTTGTGGTTTCAAGAAATGATTTGGCCTATTGGCAAAATTATAGACACAAGTGTCATATGGTCTATGAGATTTCAAGTACAGATTTGGCCCAGTGACAAAAATAGCAGACAAGTGTCATATGGTCTATGTGTTTCAAGAACAGATGTGGCCTAGTGACAAAAATTGCAGACAAGTGTCATGTGGTCTATGTGTTTCAAGAATGGATTTGGTCCAGTGACGAAATTGTAGACACAAGTGTCATATGATCTATGTGATTTCAAAAACTGATTTGGCCCAGTGACAAAATTGCAGACAAGTGTCATGTGGTCTATGTGTTTCAAGAATGGATTTGGTAATTCTACAGAATAGTTCCGCACGGAATGCAAGGAACGTAACCGCGGATACGACATCCACTAGGGATTGGGGCGTCCAATGTATTTTGCCGTGTTTAATACTGGCCCCAGGGGGTTAATTACAGTCCTCCGAATAAATATTACTTAAAATTCTTGTTCAGGAGGTAAAACTGCATAGAAAAACCGCAACTGCCATAGTCTAGGCCGCTGCGGAAAAGTACCCTAGAACTACCACAGATTTGGTCCAGTGACGAAATTGTGGGCAGTTATTTGGCCTTTGTGATTTCAAGAACTGATTTGGCCTAATGACCAAACTGTAGACATAAGAAGAATAGCGTAATGTTGTCTCTTTCCTAACATTCCTATAATTTTATCTTCATCATCACTACCTTCAAAGTTTAATCCTCTGCAACTCTAAGCGCATCGAAACATGATGAAAACTTCCAGAGCTCATAAAAAGACTCATCTGGAAGGCGATAAAACGCGTTATAGTTCCCCGTGTGCCGTCGATACGCTTGATCGTTTGAAAAAAGTATTCTTCAAGAAACCGAACATCGGTTAGACGAAGAAATGATATGAATTATATATATATATATATATATATATATATATATATATATATATATATATATATATATATATATATATATATATATATATATATATTATAATCTACTTGCTATTTGGTATATGAGAAAATTCCTGGTGCAAGTCTGTTAATGTATCACAAATTTATTTTTATGGATATATACTAAAAAGATAAATAGTAGGTTTAAAAATAATATTAATTGAAGAACAATAAATATGGATGATTAGATTATTTGTTAAATAAATACTATCTGAGAAAAGTCTATTTTGAAATATTGAATTCTATTACGCAAGAAGAATGATTGTACAATTCAGGATAACTCAACCACTTATCCAGTATATGACACAAATAATCTAAATAAATAAAAAAGAATTAAAACGATGAATTAAAAGATGTTCATCACACATTCCATAAACCGGAATGACCCTTAGCGTTATAAAGAATCTTTTGTTATCATCATAATTTCATTCTTTGCGTAATTATTAATCTCTAACCGACCATAATCCAAAGCAGGGTCTCCAGTAAAGTGAGTTAATCACTCCTGCAGCTGCTTCGAATAACTGGCCACAAATTTCTCCTGATACTCTGGGGGCAATTATGGAAATTTGTTTGCAGATTTTGGTATTAACCGTTTCTTTACTGCTCCGTTATTTCTGAGAGAGAGAGAGAGAGAGAGAGAGAGAGAGAGAGAGAGAGAGAGAAGAGAGAGAGAGAGAGAGAGAGATTTGATCCCCCACTGGTTAGTACTAAACACGGTGAAGATGGAGGCAGACAAGCCTCCAAAACTTAGAGAATAGGAATCTCTTCTTTGGAACCTTACATATCACTGAGGCCATCTATGGAAGTATATATTATTGATAAACAAATTAAACACAGTAAAGTTAGTTTGTGTTCTTGAAGGCAGTGTTCAACCCACTTTCCCAGGGTCATGCCATGACGAAAATGTCTGAAAAGAGGGACTTATTGTTTGGGTAAAAAAAAATACACACAACATTCAAGAACGTATTCCTATGTTCCATTAAAATTCAAAAGCAAAAAAAACAAAAAGTGCAAAAGGTTTATTTTTATATTTATATTTGCCTTCACTCCAAGACCCTCCAATATCTATATATTTCATTCAGAAGCTTATTTCCTCTCCCTCTGAACTATTTCCCTCTTTCGTTCACCGAATTTCTCATCCTTCACTAATTCTGTTTTCATTTCCCCTCTCCGCTTTTTTCTATATTTATATCTGCTTTCATCTGCATCCCGTTCCTTTTCTCGCAGTTTTTTTTTTCTCTAGTTTTTGTTTATTTTTGTTAAGGGAGCTACCACGGAAAGCAGCGCAAGTCCCAACTCTGACTTTTCGTAACGTTTTAAAAACCTTTCTTTTCCACAATGTTTGTTGCTGTTAACTTCAATTTGTTTGTCGTAATGATTTAGTCACTATGAAAAGGTCCAAACATTTGTCTTAAATTTTAGGATAAAATAACCACAGTTCACAGGCAATCGAAAAAATGTCCCAAAGTATTAGAAGGAAAAATCCTTCTGAAACTGAAAACTTAAACTGAGGACAGAGAATTGACAAAGGGTCCAAATAACATAAGATGGAGAATGAACAGGGGTGCTTCAATCTTTTTTTATTTTTTTTTTTTTTTTTTTTAATATTAAGATCCTCAGAAGCAAGTCTACTATAACATACCCCTAATGATATACGCCAAGCTTTCAACATGAATTATATACAAACATATACCATGTGTTACTGGTGGCAGGTTCTAATGTTCTAATATGCGCAAGAGCTTTCCTTATTTAAAAAAAAAAAATAATAAATAAAAAAAAATAAATAAATAAACACTAAGTCTCAGAATTAAGTCTGCTTTAAGATAGAGGTAATGGGACATCTCTCATTCGATGCTGGAGGCAAGTTCTACTGTACTTAATAAGCAACGCCTTCTTTCCTTCAGAAATAATTAGACCTCAAAGGAGAACTCTTAAACTGGATCTAATCACTCCCAGCGTCAACACCATTAACCTCAAGGCTTAGTTTAGTCATTCCCAAAAAACAATTCCATCGAATATATGTCTTTGTTTTGAGGTGGGGACTGACTTATTTATAACTGTGGAGTCAATGCCTTTGAAATAAGGACTTCTTGTCTTTTAGATTCATACGAAGTTATTGGGTATCGAATACTCTAGTGAGTTGCAGTGAGAACTAATCTGGCTGGAGTTTGTTATGATGTTCTCAAAGTAGACTTGAAAGATAAATTAACTTTAAATATCCTGCCATAGGTAAAAACTATGACACATAACAGTTCTCTAGGTTTATTGATAGATACTTCACGTTATGGAGAAAATTCGGCTGATATTAGATTATATTGTCCATAATTTGTGAATAAAAGAATCTGCTATACAAAACAAACGTATAGCGAATAACAGTTTGTATCAACGTTTCGTAACATTTTTTTCCAGTCTCTTGGAATCAAGAAAAATGACGAAAGATTCTCTCATAAATAGCTAAGGTATTATCTTGGAAAAACCCGGGAGAGGATATTAAAGACATAAATTTTTTAAAACTCCGTTCAACACTAATTGAAGGATTATGGCAGGCGCTTCAATTTACCTGCCATTTTTCATCGAGGTCTTAAAGCAGTGATCAGAGAAATGATATCCGTTTCAGCTTTTTATATATGGAAATTACTGAAGGATTTCCCCCTTAAAGTTGACGTCTGCCTCATACTTTTTATGCTTAATTTTTTTCTCATTTATTTTGTTTTGAGGCTTAGAAAATATCACGATCCTAGCTTCCCCGAAGGCAACAGAGTAATGACGTCTACTCATTTTCAGTTAAAGAACATTATTCATAATTAAATCAACATATACCCATTTTAATTTACACCAAATGAATTAGAAAATTAATTCAGGCAAAAAAAGAGTTACAGTGTGTTAGCTGTAATAAAATAAGCACAAAATATCAGTCAAAATAAAAAAAAACGATAATATTAAATAAACAGATATCAAGGAATGTAAATTTGGTATTGCATAATGAATGTTTCTTGCAAAATAAAAGAATTAAGAGGCTTATAGAATGTTCAAAAGATCTTACAATAAGTAATGAGACGAAATGAAAAGCTACTCTGATTACTTATACAAGAAGCGTTTCTGTTGCTAAACGAGGCGAAGAATTAAAGATTTTACTTCGCAAATGATAATGAAATTGAAATGAAATATATTATAAGAATAATAAAGATATAAAAATAAAAAAGAAATATAGAGAAAATATAAAAAAAAAATAATATGGTGACAACGAAATATTAACTAAAATAAAATAATAACAATTAAGATCAGAAATAATAATAATAATAATAATAATACACAAACCTGGGTATAATGGAAGCGGGGGGGGGGGGGGGGGGGGGGGGAGGGGGGGGGGGGGGGGGGGGGGAATATAAAACATCAAGAGATGAAGGACACGATCAGGAAAGAATATATGCAGAGATCAAGGCGATACTCAAGTCAAAAACTCGAATGCCGGAATATGATAAAAGCCATAAACACATGGGCAGTGCCAGTAATCAGATTCAGCGCAGGAATAGTGGAATGGACGAAGGCAGAACTTCGCAGCATAGACCAGAAAACGAGGAAATATATGACAATACACAAAGCACTACACCCAAGAGCAAATACGGACACACTATACATAACACGAAAGGAAGGAGGGAGAGGACTACTAAGCATAGAGGACTGCGTCAATATCGAGAACAGAGCACTGGGGCAATATATGAAAACCAGTGAAGACGAGTGGCTAAAGAGTGCATGGGAAGAAGGACTGATAAAAGTTTACGAAAACCCAGAAATATACAGAGACAGGAGAAAGACTAGCAGAACAGAGGAATGGCATAACAAACCAATGCACGGACAATACATGAGACAGACTAAAGAACTAGCCAGCGATGACACATGGCAATGGCTACTAAAGGGAGAGCTCAAGAAGGAAACTGAAGGAATGATAACAGCGCCACAAGATCAGGCCCTAAAATCCAGATATGTCCAAAGAACGATAGATGGAAATAACATCTCTCCCATATGTAGGAAGTGCAATACAAAAAATGAAACCATAAACCACATAGCAAGCGAATGCCCGGCACTTGCACAGAACCAGTACAAAAAGAGACATGATTCAGACGCAAAAGCCCTCCACTGGAGACTGTGCAAGAAACATCAGCTAATACGTGGTACGAGCACCAACCTGAAGGAGTGATAGAAAACGATCAGGCAAAGATCATCCGGGACTATGATATCAGACCAGATAGGGTGATACGTGCAAATAGACCAGATTGACAAAATCAAGAAGAAAGTATCAATCATTGATGTCGCAATACCATGGGACACCAGAGTTAAAGAGAAAGAAAGGGAAAAAATGGATAAGTATAAAGACCTGAAAATAGAAATAAGAAGGATATGGGATATGCCAGTGGAAATTGTATCCATAATCATAGGAACACTAGGCACAATCCCAAGATCCCTGAGAAGGAATCTGGAAAAACTAGAGGCTGAAGTAGCTCCAGGACTCATGCGGAAGAGTGTGATCCTAGAAACGGCGCACATAGTAAGAAAAGTGATGGATTCCTAAGGAGGCAGGATGCAACCCGGAACCGCACACTATAAAACCCACCCAGTCGAATTAGAGGACTGTGATAGAGCACAAATAATAATAATAATAATAATAATAATAATAATAATAATAATAATAATAATAAATAACTTCATTCACTATGTCATTCAATATCCCATGATATCTTCATTCTTTCTGACACATGCAGTAGTTTATCTAAATTAACTGACACATTAAATTTGGATATCTCTGATACCTAACCATAACAAAATATTTAACATTCTTTCGAATTCCAAACGAAATCCCGATAAAAAAAGGGAAAACCCTAGACGCTCACACAAAAACCAAGATTCGGGTCGAGTGCAGCAGGCGACAAGTATTAATCGTTAGAGAGAGAGAGAAGAGAGAGAGAGAGAGAGAGAGAGAGAGAGAGAGAGAGGAAACATTCATGATTTCTGACTCTCATTCAGCGCTGTGACATTTGCTGCCGTTTCTGTCCACTTTGCATATTTGATGGCTTCGTTTCCTCTTTGGCAGCCAGACATCGAGCGATACCAAACTGATAAAAGAAATTATTGAAGGCTTCTAAAATGATGATGAATATGCGACGTGAGAAAGAGAGACAGAGAGCTAAGACCTTTCTGTTGTCGCTATCAATTGGGTTCTCAAATTGGAAGGAATGTCATTTGAATGCTGAAATACTTTGGCACATTTGAAGAAAGTACTAAGGAAGAAATCGATGAAGTTACCACACAGGAGACGTTCGGAATTAAATACTGCTGGTTGTTGCAGGTTCTTGATTAAGGAAACAAACCAGATTATCCGTCCAGAATAAATTGACCCTGGGTCGGTTTGTTAGTGTTTTGCAAGCCTTCACTTGTAAGTGGGAGATCTTTACTGTCCTTTGAATACACACACAACCACCCACAACACAGAGCGAGAGAAGAGAGAGAGATGAAGGAGAAGAGAAGAGAAAGAAGAGAGGAAGAAGGAGAAGAGAGAGAGAGAGAGAGGGAGAGATCAACGCATTAATCCGTCCTCATTACTTTACTCAAAATCACTCTGGCTAATAGTACTTGCAACAACTGCTAATTCCTATTTCCCTAAGGAACTAACTGTTCTGTGAAAGACTAAATTCTCTTATCATAAACCATTCAGTCCTAAAAAGGCCCCAAAATTTTACCTTATTCGGATTACGTAAGCAAATATTGCCAGAATCTATACTTCGTTCTGGTTTCTCCCTTACGCCTGTTTTATTCTTCTTCTTATTATTATTCTTCTTCTCCTTCTTCTTCTTCTCGGTAAACAAACGTGAAGCGTTAAAGGTCTTTGGCTTCTGTGAAAGGAAAACCAGGCTTCCGGAGGTCCCATTAAATAGCCTTGGCTCCACTGCCTCATTTACACTCGAGTCTAAAGTGTTTGTGGCAGTTTTGTGTAGCCTCAATGGGATGTTTGAACGAGCCACCAACAGTGAATGACGCTTAGATCTGGAACATTTGCAAAATGCATAGGTGGGAACTGAATAACGGAAGGAACTGAATGAAATTCGAAAAGAAAATCGAAAACAGACGAAGAGAAGATCTTGGTAGAACTTGTGATGTTTGGAGCCAGAAGCCATTGCTGAAATGTACTCTTGTAAACATACTGATAAGGATCACCGTGATATCTATTTATTAAGTTGATGTCTTGAAGAATTAGTTATTCACTTCCATACGTTCTTCTAATTAATCCTCTCTTCTTTCCATAAGCTTAGGGGTCGGTTGCCTTGATCCTTCTTCTTCATCTATCCCTATCGAAATGATCTTCCTCCATTAAAACACTCTTCTCCAAATTCCGCCTAATATTTGACCTCCTTCTTGACCCTCTACCCTTCCTCTTGACCCCTTTTCCCTCACCAGGCTTCAGCCACGGGCCCCCTCACTTTCTCCTCATCTCTCATCCTGACCACATGCCCAAACCATCTCAGTCTCGACTTTGTCATCATATCAGTCATCTCTAAATCCCAGACTCTTCTCTTGACTGCTTCATTTTCCAGCCTCTGACTTTAACTAATTATATAGTCAATAGCCAGGAATAAAGATTAATATTAATGATCTTGCTTATTTTCAACAATTTCAAGTTGACATTTTTAAAACACCGTACAATACCCAACTATAATTATCAACATCAAAGGCAAAACAGACTCATACAGGCCCATATTCCAATGATTCATAATTTACCTTTTGAAGCGCGACCAATTAGCAGCAGCGTAATATATGTCATTTTAATAACAAAATACCGAATTAATTTTGATGCTTGCTGACGATTTCAAACGTCCTGTCTTACGTGCAAGAATTTCATGTGTTAATTTCCGTAAATTGTTGCCTATATCTTTTAGGTCCCAGATGCGTTTTGGTTTGCAAAATAGTTGACTAATTTGGACAAAAGACTGAGCTCGTACAGTGAGTTGTATAACTTGATTTCATTAAATACTCCTCTTCAATTATAATAATAATAATAATAATAATAATAATAATAATAATAATAATAATAATAATAATAATAATAATAATAATAATAATAATAATCTTGCTGAAATTATAAAAAACAAAACATAATTCTACTTAATGAGCAGAATATTATTTCGTATCTTAGTGAAATTCTTTTTAACGAGGAGATAATGAATTTATATCTCTACGGATTTTTTTCTAAGCAAGCAGAACCGAACATAACTATAAAAAAGCAGCCCAATATATCCACAGGAGAGTCTGCAAACCCAGCAGTATTCGCTGTCGACCAGCACTGCTAAACCAATGGGATTATAGTTTAAATTGGCGGGTGAGTGAAATGAAAAATAGTAGATGATCTGTAGTCTTTATCGTTATTGGAATTTTTTGAGCAGAGAAGAATAATTTTAAATGTGATCATAGATAATTTTTTTAAATGATTTGATTTATTTTAGCAGGAAAAAAGTATCAAAAGCAAGAATAGCTTAAACGTTTTTGAGCAGAGATTGCGTTCAGGGATTATCTTTAAAGTATATAAAAAGAACAAATTCAACCAGAAAGTTAAAAATTATGTCCGAAATTATATAACAAGGATTGTCAGTGTAGATGAATTTATTGTCTGTATCTACTTTGACCCCTGTCTTCAAATATTGATTAATTTTCAAAGAAAGAAAGAAAGAAAGAAAGAAACATTAGAGGTCTTAATTCCCGCATACTTTCCCAGCTATTTGAGAAAACGTTTCAAATTAGTAAGTCTGGTGCTTATTTGGGCTGATGTCTATTTTCGTCCAAGTTCCACACTATTAAGGAAAACGTTTGATGGGGCTGTTGGTGTCTGATTTCCGTAAGTTCGGTGTTGAACCAGGCTGGTGTCTATTTTCACCTTGTGTATCATCCTTTCAACGGACAATGCTTATGTGCTATCTGTGGTGAATAAAGCTTGAATGAATCCTATATGAAAACATCACATTTTCACGCCAAGCGCCACATGGGCAGCACAGAATGTCTATTTCTGGTTTGAAAAATGAACACATTTATTCGCTGGAATATTAAATTCTCTCGCAACTTACTCTGGGCCAATCATATTTTGACTGGGAACTTTCCACTCTTGACGTCTCTGCCACTACCTATTTCAAAAGTGTGACGTCAGTTCTTTATGTAATGTCATATTGCATTAACCCGGGTCTTAGGATGACGATGCTGATTTCAGCATTGCCGTAAACAATTATACTTAAAAGAAAAGAATTTAAGTATTTGAACTTCAATCCAATGCGAAAAATGTTTAATTTAACCCGCCAAAAATTAGTTAGTCATTTGACGATTTTTATACATTAATTTTAATGTTCAATTCCCTTTGTATAAGATTAAGGATGATTGTAATAATATATAATTTATAGAAATACCACAAAATGGAAATAATGATTCTCAGAACTCCATTCCTGAAGCTTGTTTTGTTTTTCGTATTCGCACAAAATCTTTAAAGTAAATGTGACATGTGTGCTTTTCAATCTACAAAAAAGGCATTCTCCAAAATCTAGAAATGGCTCTACTTGATAAGATGCAACAGCAACTTCTCTCTTTGTTTTTTGGAGTCAGTTGATATTCTCTCGAATATCACTTTTCAAGATCATGAGAGGTTAACGACGAATGTTGAAACCTTATTTACAAGTGTCCTACGTATCTACTCCAAAAGATCAATCGCTCACAATCAGCTATTAAAGTAATTACAAAAGCATTGAAATAGAAATGAATAAATATGGAAATAGAATATTTATTGGCATCATTACTATAACTGCATATATTTCAGAGCTGCATCTGTAGTTACTAGTAAGTTCTTGACTTGTATTCAACCTGTTTGTGTATTGAGAAAGTTAATGACTCGTGTTTAAGACAATCTTTACGTTAGGGTGGACTCAGCAAAAAATTTCTTATAATACGCACGCACACAGACACACACGCACACATGGATACGTATATAATAGTGTGTAAATAAGAAACTTGACTATCTAACGCTGTTCTTCTCTGATGTCCTGTCTACCTCATCTCAATAGTGTCTTGAGATATTATTTCAATTTCATACATAATTTTTAACAGTCCCAAATTATCCTTATTCCTGAATAATCAGTGAAATAGAATAAGACTAAGGACATCAGAATGACTGCCGTATTGTGGCTTCCCTTTCAACGCTTGGGAGACTTTCATTGTTCATTGTAACGGGGCTGAACTTTGCAGGAAGCTAAATAGATCTAGATTAGTGAAGCGAACGACCCTGTTCGCAGCACTAAGAACTCAGTGGGGGAAGAGGGGAGGCTTCTATAGCTTCTCCAATATCTTTGCTGTCTTGTAATTAACCGCTGCACGCTTCTTGTGGATTTAAACCAAGTCTCTGGAATACTGGGATAAACGTATATATTCGCGATTTGACATCGTATCTTAATGATACACCTTATTGTTCTTTCCTTGTTAATGCAACTGATACCTAATCGCTAATTATACGCAAGCTAGATTAGATATTATTTTTGCACAACTATTCTTAATTAATAGTAATAATGATAATCCATAATACAATGATAATCCATAATACAAGAATTCCACTTTGAAGCATCCAACAATTACGAGAAATTCCAAGGAGAGAGAGAGAGAGAGAGAGAGAGAGAGAGAGAGAGAGAGAGAGAGAGAGAGAGAGAGATCCTTAACCAAAGTCCATAGCTAAAGACCTTTTAGAACCTGAATGTTATCACAAAACACAATGTTATTGGATTCTTTTCTGACCTCTTTCTCTCTCCAAGTTATTTGGACCTTTTGCCAACTATTTTCGCCAGAAGAGACTTGAAAGTGTGTTGGTTATTGGTTAGTGCGTGAGAGAGAGAGAGAGGAGAGAGAGAGAGAGAGAGAGAGAGAGGAGGAGGAGGAGGATAATACATGTTTTCGCCTTACCAGGAAAAATATTGTTCGTCCTAACTATCACGTGGTTTATCCGGCAAATGGAGTTCCCTCCCAGAGATGAAAAAGAAATACGATTGGAAAAATTATTGGTTTTTAGAATTCTTATCGAATTCATGAAAAAGTTTGATATTGTCATCTCCAACGACGGTAGGGCGCTACTTGAACTTCGTAGAATGTGATTTAGTAATTTGAAATACGAATGATCGAGCAAGAGTCTTCCAATTCGAATGGATAAGAAACAGCTTGAGGTTAATCAGTGTTGCGACAGCGTCTCTCAAAATGCGACACTTGGGGAGGACCATCGGTGGGAGTCACGTCCCAATCGGGAACGAAATTGTAACGTCGTCTTCAATTGGGTTGAGGGAGGTCAAGAAGAAACCATTTCTTTCTCGTCTGACAGTTATAAATGATCAAGGTATATATTTCCTTATAATAAATGGATGCAAAACAAATTATGAAATGAGCATTTTCCTAATATTTATGTGCGTATATATATCTATATCCATCTATGTATGTATGTATCTATATATATATATATATATATATATATAGATATATATATATATATATATATATATATATAATATATATATATGTACATATATGACAAATAATAATAATATTAAAAGAAAACTCATTATCACACGAATCCATAAAACGGGAAAGTAAATCCACAGCAGTATGTGTGTTCGGTTTTAGTTAAAATATATAAAAAAGCAGAAAGCTATCGATGACCTGCGCTGTCCTCCTTGTCAATCTGTGGATATACTTTCCTAATAATATAATAATAATAATAATAATAATAATAATAATAATAGGGCAGTATGCAGAATAGGGAGACAGGGATATTCATTCAGTGTTACTTGGGGGAGGTCCAGCAGGGGCAAAGCCCCCGGCCATGTTAAGGCACGGCGCCCCATGATAGGTGAGTAAAGTAATGTTCTGGTTAGGTCAGGAAACAGCATTCTAGGAGAGCTTAGGATTTCTCAACCCTGATAATAATGATAATAATAATGGCAAAATTTCCATATTTTTCTTTACAGTGTGGCATTGAATTAATTGTGTAAAGTAGATCCAAATACAAGTATCCATCACCGGGTAAAATAATACACAATTCAAATACAAACAACTTTCCTTGAACGAGAAGTAGTGAAATCGAATAGCAAAATCGCACAGTGTTTTTTTTTCAATTATTATTTCACTATGGCAATGAGAA
>NC_087200.1:206010015-206020015 GCF_015104395.2 Macrobrachium nipponense
CGAATAGCAGAACAACTCCAGCATTGTATCTCAAATCACCAAGCACCCAAATGGATGACCACAGGAAGAACAGTGGAAGTTACTAACAGGTATCATCAGCGAAAGGCTATACAACTACCTAGAGGAGACAAACACCATCCCCCCCACCAACAGAAAGGCTGCAGAAGGAAGTGTAAGGGCACAAAAGACCAGCTCCTGATAGACAAAATGGTAATGAGAGACGATGCCACAGAAGACGACAGGGAGGATGAAGTATCAAACAACGACACACGAAGAAACACCGACGAAGTAACAGAGAAGACGGAATGGGTAGAAAAGATTAGACAATGGATGGAACCAGATACGAGAGAACAAAGATCCTCTCCATGAAAGCCTACAACACCAAGAAATTAAGGGAGAAAACAAGTGAGGTCAATGAAATAATGGGCCTAATACACACCACCAGTATCACAGAAACAAATAACTTGACATATGCAGGAGCAAGATTAGTAGCAGAACTGATGGGGATTCGAACACCAACACCACCGTCACAACCAACCCAACAGAAACCAAAACAGCAACCTCCTTGGAAAAGGCGCCTGGAAAAGCAAATCATGGTGATGAGATCTGACTTGAGTAAACTGAAAGAGATGGCAGAAAAAAGGCTCATAAGCAAGAAAAACAGGGAGGAACTCAACGAGAAACTACAAAGTACAAGAGAGGGGGACTAAACAACACAATAGAAAATGTAAAACAGAGGCTTAAGGCCAAAGCACACAAGATCCAACGGTACATGAACAGGAATAAGGGATACCAACAGAACAAACTATTCGGAACCAACCAGAAAAGACTATACAGCCAACTAAGAGGGAAAGACAACCACCCAGAAATTCCTGAAGCCGAACCAAGTAAGAGACTCTGGGAAAACATATGGAGCAATCCGGTATCACACAACAAACATGCAACATGGCTCCAGGAAGTCAAGGAAGAAGAAACATGGAGAATAAAACAAAGATTCACAGAGATCACGACAGACACAGTCAGTCACCAACTAAAAGAAAATGCCAAACTGGAAAGCCCCAGGTCCCCCCGATGAAGTCCATGGATACTGGCTCAAAAACTTCAAGGCCCTACACCCACGAATAGCAGAACAACTCCAGCATTGTATCTCAAATCACCAAGCACCCAAATGGATGACCACAGGAAGGAACATTGGGAAGTTACTAACAGGTATCATCAGCGAAAGGCTATACAACTACCTAGAGAGAGAAAACACCATCCCCCACCAACAGAAAGGCTGCAGAAGGAAGTGTAGGGGCACAAAAGACCAGCTCCTGATAGACAAAATGGTAATGAGAGACGATGCCACAGAAGACGACAGGGAGGATGAAGTATCAAACAACGACACACGAAGAAACACCGACGAAGTAACAGAGAAGACGGAATGGGTAGAAAAGATTAGACAATGGATGGAACCAGATACAGAGAGAACAAAGATCCTCTCCATGAAAGCCTACAACACCAAGAAATTAAGGGAGAAAACAAGTGAGGTCAATGAAATAATGGGCCTAATACACACCACCAGTATCACAGAAACAAATAACTTGACATATGCAGGAGCAAGATTAGTAGCAGAACTGATGGGGATTCGAACACAACACCACCACCGTCACAACCAACCCAACAGAAACCAAAACAGCAACCTCCTTGGAAAAGGCGCCTGGAAAAGCAAATCATGGTGATGAGATCTGACTTGAGTAAACTGAAAGAGATGGCAGAAAAAAGGCTAAGAAGCAAGAAAACAAGGGAGGAACTCAACGAGAAATACAAAGTACAAGAGAGGGGACTAAACAACACAATAGAAAATGTAAAAACAGAGGCTTAAGGCCAAAGCACACAAGATCCAACGGTACATGAACAGGAATAAGGGATACCACAGAACAAACTATTCGGAACCAACCAGAAAAGACTATACAGCCAACTAAGAGGGAAAGACAACCACCCAGAAATTCCTGAAGCCGAACCAAGTAAGAGACTCTGGGAAAACATATGGAGCAATCCGGTATCACACAACAAACATGCAACATGGCTCCAGGAAGTCAAGGAAGAGAAACATGGAGAATAAAACAAAGATTCCCAGAGATCACGACAGACACAGTCAGACACCAACTAAAGAAAATGCCAAACTGGAAAGCCCCAGGTCCCGAATGAAGTCCTCATGGATACTGGCTCAAAAACTTCAAGGCCCTACACCCACGAATAGCAGAACAACTCCAGCATTGTATCTCAAATCACCAAGCACCCAAATGGATGACCACAGGAAGAACAGTGGAAGTTACTAACAGGTATCATCAACGAAAGGCTATACAACTACCTAGAGGAGACAAACACCATCCCCCACCAACAGAAAGGCTGAAGAAGGAAGTGAAGGGGCACAAAAGACCAGCTCCTGATAGACAAAATGGTAATGAGAGACGATGCCACAGAAGACGACAGGGAGGATGAAGTATCAAACAACGACACACGAAGAAACACCGACGAAGTAACAGATAAGACGGAATGGTAGAAAAGATTAGGACAATGGATGGAACCAGATACAGAGAGAACAAAGATCCTCTCCATGAAAGCCTACAACACCAAGAAATTAAGGGAGAAAACAAGTGAGGTCAATGAAATAATGGCCTTAATACACACCACCAGTATCACAGAAACAAATAACTTGACATATGCAGGAGCAAGATTAGTAGCAGAACTGATGGGGATTCGAACACCAACACCACCGTCACAACCAACCCAACAGAAACCAAAACAGCAACCTCCTTGGAAAAGGCGCCTGGAAAAGCAAATCATGGTGATGAGATCTGACTTGAGTAAACTGAAAGAGATGGCAGAAAAAAGGCTAAGAAGCAAGAAAACAAGGGAGGAACTCAACGAGAAATACAAAGTACAAGAGAGGGGATAAACAACACACAATAGAAAATGTAAAAACAGAGGCTTAAGGCCAAAGCACACAAGATCCAACGGTACATGAACAGGAATAAGGGATACCAACAGAACAAACTATCGGAACCAACCAGAAAAGACTATACAGCCAACTAAGAGGGAAAGACAACCACCCAGAAATTCCTGAAGCCGAACCAAGTAAGAGACTCTGGGAAAACATATGGAGCAATCCGGTATCACACAACAAACATGCAACATGGCTCCAGGAAGTCAAGGAAGAAGAAACATGGAGAATAAAACAAGATTCCCAGAGATCACGACAGACACAGTCAGACACCACTAAAGAAAATGCCAAACTTGAAAGCCCCAGGTCCCGATGAAGTCCATGGATACTGGCTCAAAAACTTCAAGGCCCTACACCCACGAATAGCAGAAACAACTCCAGCATTGTATCTCAAATCACCAAGCACCCAAATGGATGACCACAGGAAGAACAGTGGAAGTTACTAACAGGTATCATCAGCGAAAGGCTATACAACTACCTAGAGGAGACAAACACCATAGAGGAGACAAACAAATCCCCCACCAACAGAAAGGCTGAAGAAGGAAGTGTAGGGGCACAAAAGACCAGCTCCTGATAGACAAAATGGTAATGAGAGACGATGCCACAGAAGACGACAGGGAGGATGAAGTATCAAACAACGACACACGAAGAAACACCGACGAAGTAACAGAGAAGACGGAATGGGTAGAAAAGATTAGACAATGGATGGAACCAGATACAGAGAGAACAAAGATCCTCTCCATGAAAGCCTACAACACCAAGAAATTAAGGGAGAAAACAAGTGAGGTCAATGAAATAATGGGCCTAATACACACCACCAGTATCACAGAAACAAATAACTTGACATATGCAGGAGCAAGATTAGTAGCAGAACTGATGGGGATGCGAACACCAACACCACCGTCACAACCAACCCAACAGAAACCAAAACAGCAAACTCCTTGGAAAAGGCGCCTGGAAAAGCAAATCATGGTGATGAGATCTGACTTGAGTAAACTGAAAGAGATGGCAGAAAAAAGGCTAAGAAGCAAGAAAACAAGGGAGGAACTCAACGAGAAATACAAAGTACAAGAGAGGGGTGGACTAAACAACACAATAGAAAATGTAAAACAGAGGCTTAAGGCCAAAGCACACAAGATCCAACGGTACATGAACAGGAATAAGGATACCAACAGAACAAACTATTCGGAACCAACAGAAAAAGACTATACAGCCAACTAAGAGGGAAGACAACCACCCAGAAATTCCTGAAGCCGAACCAAGTAAGAGACTCTGGGAAAACATATGGAGCAATCCGGTATCACACAACAAACATGCAACATGGCTCCAGGAAGTCAAGGAAGGAAGAAAAACATGGAGAATAAAACAAAGATTCACAGAGATCACGACAGACACAGTCAGACACCAACTAAAGAAAATGCCAAACTGGAAAGCCCCAGGTCCCGATGAAGTCCAGGATACTGGCTCAAAACTTCAAGGCCCCTACACCCACGAATAGCAGAACAACTCCAGCATTGTATCTCAAATCACCAAGCACCCAAATGGATGACCACAGGAAGAACAGTGGAAGTTACTAACAGGTATCATCAGCGAAAGGCTATACAACTACCTAGAGAGACAAACACCATCCCCCACCAACAGAAAGGCTGCAGAAGGAAGTGTAGGGGCACAAAAGACCAGCTCCTGATAGACAAATGGTAATGAAGAACAGTAGGAGAAGGAAAACCAACCTAAGCATGGCATGGATAGACTATAAGAAGCCTTCGACCATGATACCACACACATGGCTAATAGAATGCCTGAAAATATATGGGGCAGAGGAAAATACCATCAGCTTCCTCAAAAATACAATGCGCAACTGGAATACAATACTTACAAGCTCTGGAATAAGACTAGCAGAGGTTAATATCAGAAGAGGAATCTTCCAGGGCGACTCACTGTCCCCACTACTCTTCGTAGTATCCATGATTCCCCAATGACAAAAGTACTACAGAAGAGTTGGATGCCCGGGTACCAACTCAAAAAAAGAGGCAACAAAATCAGCCATCTGATGTTCATGGACGACATTAAGCTGTATGGTAAGAGCATCAAGGAAATAGATACCCTAATCCAGACTGTAAGGATTGTATCTGGGGACATCAAGATGGAGTTTGGAATAGAAAAAATGCGCCTCTTAGTCAACATACAAAAAGGCAAAGTAACAAGAACTGAAGGGATAAAGCTACCAGGTTGGGAGGACCAACATCAAACACATAGATGAGACTGGATACAAATACCTGAAATGGAAGGAGGAGATATAAAAACACCAAGAGATGAAGGACACAGGTCAGGAAGAATATATGCAGAGACTCAAGGCGATACTCAAGTCAAAACTCAATGGAGGAAATATGATAAAAGCCATAAACACATGGGCAGTGCCAGTAATCAGATACAGCGCAGGAATAGTGGGATGGACGAAGGCAGAACTCCGCAGCATAGATCAGAAAACCAGGAAACAAATGACAATACACAAAGCACTACACCCAAGAGCAAATACGGACAGACTATACATAACACGAAAGGAAGGAGGGAGAGGACTTACCTAAGTCTAGAGGACTGCGTCAACATCGAAAACAGAGCACTGGGGCAATATCTGAAAAACCAGTGAAGACGACTGGCTAAAGAGTGCATGGGAAGAAGGACTAATAAAAGTAGACGAAGACCCAGAAATATACAGAGACAGAGAAAGACAGAAAGAACAGAGGACTGCACAACAAACCAATTTGCACGGACAATACATGAGACAGACTAAAGAACTAGCCAGCGATGACAATTGGCAATGGCTACAGAGGGAGAGCTAAAGAAGGAAACTGAAGGAATGATAACAGCGGCACAAGATCAGGCCCTAGGAACCAGATATGTTCAAAGTACGATAGACGGAAATAACATCTCTCCCATATGTAGGAAGTGCAATACGAAAAATGAAACCATAAACCACATAGCAAGTGAATGCCCGACACTTGCACAGAACCAGTACAAAAAGAGGCATGATTCAGTGGCAAAAGCCCTCCACTGGAGCCTGTGCAAGAAACATCAAGCTACCTTGCAGTAATAAGTGGTACGAGCACCAACCTGAAGGAGTGATAGAAAACGATCAGGCAAAGATACTCTGGGACTATGGTATCAGAACGGATAGGGTGATACGTGCAAACAGACCAGACGTGACGTTGATTGACAAAGTCAAGAAGAAAGTATCGCTCATTGATGTCGCAATACCATGGGACACCAGAGTTGAAGAGAAAGAGAGGAAAAAATGGATAAGTATCAAGATCTAAAATGAAAATAAGAAATAAGAAGGATATGGGATATGCCAGTGGAAATCGTACCCATAATCATAGGAGCAACTAGGCACGATCCCAAGATCCCTGAAAAGGAATCTAGAAAAACTAAGGAGCTGAAGTAGCTCCAGGACTCATGCAGAAGAGTGTGAACCTAGAAACGGCACACATAGTAAGAAAAGTGATGGACTCCTAAGGAGGCAGGATGCAACCCGGAACCCCACACTATAAATACCACCCAGTCGAATTGGAGGACTGTGATAGGGCAAAAAAAAAAAAAAAAAAAAAAAAAAATAAATAAATAATAATAATAATAATCTTGCTGAAATTATAAAAAACAAAACATAATTCTACTTAATGAGCAGAATATTATTTCATATCTTAGTGAAACATTCCTTTTAACGAGGAAGATAATGAATTTATATCTCTACGGATTTTTTTCTCTAAGCAAGCAGAACCGAACATAACTATAAAAAAGCAGCACAAAAAAAAAAAAAAAAAAAAAAAAATAATAATAATAATAATAATAAGCAATAATAATAATAATAATAATAATACAAAGAAAACCCATAATCACATGAGTCAATGAAACGGGAAAGTAAATCCACAGTAGTATGCGTGTTCGGTTTTAGTTAAAATATATTAAAAAACAGAAAGCTATCAATGACCTTCGCTGTCCTCCTTGTCAATCTGTGGATATACTTTCCTAATAACAATAATAATAATAATAATGATAATAATAATAATAAGTATTCAGAGTAGGGAGACAGCGATATTCAGTGTTACTTGGGGGGAAGTCCAGCGGGGGCAAAGCACCCCGCCCATGTTAGGCATGGCGTCCATGAAGGTTTAGCAAGGTAATGCCTGGTTAGGTCAGGAAACGGCATTCTAGGAGAGGTTAGGATATCGCACGCCTAATATATGATAATAATAATAATAATAATAATAATAATAATAATAATAATAATAATGAATGAAACCAAACAAAAACTTCTTTCAGTTTTCTTCTGAAGATTGAAAAAGAAACCCACAAATTCAATTTGTAACTTGTTTACTTCTAGTATTTACATTTAGTTTTACTCCCACACTCGAGTACTTTCAGGCCCTTCTGTGGCCCTATTATCAAGAGATGTTTGGGATGTTAGCCTGGGTCAAGGCCCAGCAGTCTTCTGGAACTTCTTCTCGTTGTGCTGTCATTTATGCGATGGCTGTTCTGGTTTTCTTGAGAGTTGCCAATCCCCTCTTGTCGCTCTGATATCCTGAGCTGATGGTCAATGGGATTCACCCTTGTGGTAAGGGTGTGGTCACCGGAAAGTCTGTTGGGCAGGAAACCTATCTCCAGGTCAGCAGGGTCAATCTTAGCTTCTTTTAATATCAAAGCTCGGCTTATGGGATCTTCTGAGGTAAAACCTTTGTTTCCTTCAATTACTTTAATCTCTCTGATAAGTGCAACTTCTACTACCCTCCTGTCACTAATTTTTGTTTGTTTTCTTTTGTATATAAGCCTACTGTTTTTGAAATCCATCCTATGGTCATTTTCCCAACAATGTCTAGCTATAGCACTCCCCTGAGAGTTAAGCTGTACTGCCCTTCTATGTTCGTGGACTCTAGTCCTTATTCCCCTACCTGATTCCCCCACATATCTGTCTCCACAATTATTGCAATTGATTATATATACCCCCGCTACATCATCTGTATTACTGTCTTCTCCTTCCAATTTATTTTTACATACTTTGTTTTTTTAAGGTATTATCAAAAGGTATATACAAATTTATATTGACTTTCTTTCATTTTTGAAGTCATTTGTTTCATTTTAGGCATAAAAGGGAGGGCAACTATTTTCTTGTTTTCTTTATTCCATGTACTCTCTACATTCGCTCTGTAAAATATTTTCTAGCTTTGTTGAGTGCCCTTTTTCTGAACCATTTCCGGGTAGTTTCACGTTTGAGGGACAAGTTTACAAACAGAAATATGGAGTAGCTATGGGGTCCGTCATTATCACCTATACTCTCTAACATCTATATGGAATATTCGAAACTAATCTAGTTCCTAATGTGGAATGTCCCTAACTTAAACTGCAAGGATGTGGAGATACGTGGATGATATTTTTGCTATTCTGCAAGGGGATGGAAATAAAATAGAAACTTTTCTAGATGAGCTCAATAAGTTTGATAACAATATCCAGTTCACTTTAGAGAAAAGTAACAATAATAAAACTGCCCTTTTTAGACATACTCATAGAAAGAAAAGAAAAAAACAAAGGATATGAATTCAGCACATATAGAAAAGCCCACACATACAAACTCATATATTCATTTCTTCTCTTTTCATAGTCATGATATAAAAATAGGGGTTCTAACAGGTTTATTTCTTAGGGCAATGAGAACGTGTGACCCTTGCAAGATAGAGCAAGAAATAAATTACATCGATAAAAGCGTTCGATGCATTAGCATACCCGGAATGGTTCAGAAAAGGGCACTCAACAAAGCCTAGAAAATATTTTACAGAGCGAATGTAAGAGAGTACATGGAATAAAGAAAACAAGAAAATAGTTGCCCTCCCTTTTATACCTAAAATGAAACAAATCACTTCAAAAATGAAAGAAAGTCAATATAAATTAGTATATATCTTTGTATAATACCTTAAAAAACAAAGTATGTAAAAATAAATTGGAAGGAGAAGACAGTAATACAGATGATGTAGCGGGGGTATATATAATCAATTGCAATAATTGTGGAGACAGATATGTGGGGGAATCAGGTAGGGGAATAAGGACCAGAGTCCAAGAAACATAGAAGGGCAGTACAGCTTAACTCTAGGGGAGTGCTATAGCTAGACATTGTTGGGAAAATGACCATAGGATGGATTTCAAAAACAGTAGGCTTATATACAAAAGCAACAAAATTAGTGACAGGAGGGTAGTAGAAGGTGCACTTATCAGAGAGATTAAAGTAATTGAAGGAAACAAAGGTTTTACCTCAGAAGATCCCATAAGCCGAGCTTTGATATTAAAAGAAGCTAAGATTGACCCTGCTGACCTGGAGATTAGGTTTCCTGCCCAACAGACTTTCGGTGACCACACCCTTACCACAAGGGTGAATCCCATTGACCATCAGCTCAGGATATCAGAGCGACAAGAGGGGATTTGGCAAACTCTCAAGAAAAACCAGAACAGCCATCGCATAAATGACAGCACAACGAGAAGAAGTTCCCTTACGGGCTGCTCTGTGAGCAAGAGCCCGTGCTGGCACAAGGCCAGCTTAATCTTAAACAACAACAGAAGAAGTTCCAGAAGACTGCTGCCGGGCCTTGACCCAGGCTAACATCCCAAACATCTCTTGAGAATGGGCCACAAGAAAGGGCCTGAAAGTACTCGAGTGTGGAGAGTAAAACAGTTACAAATTGAATTTGTGGGTTTCTTTTTCAATAATAATAATAATGGCCAAATTTCCATAATTTACTTTAGAGTAGGGCATTGAATTTAATACGTAAAATAGATCCGAATACAATTATCCATCAACGGATACAATACAGATATCAAATACAAACAGCTTTCCTTGAGGGAGAAGTAGTCAAATCGAATAGCAAGACTGAATAGTGTCATTTTCCTACGATTATTTCCCGCTGTTAATGAGAATTATTCCTGTAAAAAAAAGTCCTTTCTTTTTTTTTAAAGAAAATTAAAGAGAAAGAAAGA
>NC_087200.1:206025015-206055015 GCF_015104395.2 Macrobrachium nipponense
ACTTATTCACATTCTGCACTGTCTTATAACCAGTGACTCTTTGCACTCACTGTCACTACGAGTGTCCCAAATCAACCATTGTTTTTATAACACTCAGTGTATCTGTCCACTTAACACAAGTAACCGTCCACTTCAAAGTGGAAATACAGTACATACACATATAACTCGATACAGAGAAAACCAACATGGGTCTCCCCTGCGCAACTCTAAACACACAAAATTCGTGAAGCGTAAGCAAGCCTGTAAAAATAAACGAATCACCGAATTAGCGAGTCTAAATCACCCCATGTGATACTTAAATTACAAGAGTCGCCACCTTTCTTCGTATTGCACCCAAGGGAGAGGTCCTACCTACCGTGGCATCAAAGTATACAATCAATACGATACCTTTTGTCCTAAAACCTTAGTACTGGTTTTAGTAACGAAGCCTATCACACCAACCTTCAAAAACCTTAATTTAATAATAAACCTTACGTACGTAATAGATATTCCATTCCCTTTACCTTTACTTAATACTAAAACCTTCACGTCTTATAATATAAACCAATAGAATGATTCCTGTAAAATAAATATCATCAATACATGTTAAATATTAAATCATTTCCAACACAAACCTAAACTACTCACCATCAACAGCACACACACTTCAATTGGAACGATACAGATACTACCTTTATAATTGTAAAGCCCCTCAGCAAGGTTACTTATTCTATGCTGCGTGAAAGAACATCAGCCACAACGTTATCCTTTCCTGGAATGTGAGTAAATTCCAGATTCCATTCTTGAAGCATGAGGCTCCATCGCATTAGCCTCTGATTCTTATTTTTATATCTGCTGACAAAAGTTAGAGGGTTATGATCAGTCATAATTTTTATAGGCGTACCTGTGGACGATAGATAAACAGAAAAATGATTAATTGCTAGGATCAGTGCGAGTGTCTCCTTCTCAACGGTTGAATATTTCCGCTGGGCAGACGTTAACTTTTTAGAGAAGAAGGCAACTGGATGAGACACGCCTTGTTCGTCAGCCTGTAAACGGACTGCAACCAACACCCAGATCACTGGCATTCCGTAGCAAGAGCAAAAGGAACATTGAAATCCGGAGCTCTCAAAATAGGGAAACTAACAAGCACCTGTTTCAACATCTCAAAAGCATTTTGAGTGTCCGAGGACCAACAAACTTCACTTCCTTCTTCAAGAGACGGGTTAGAGGTTCAGCAATGTCCGAAAAGTTCTTGACAAAACGCCTATAATAACCTACTAAACCAAGAAACTTACGGACATCCTACGACATTTAGGAACACCTATTTCTTTATAGATTCAATATTGGCCTGCTTGGGAATTACCTTGCCACCACCAACCTCGTGGCCTAAATACACGACTTTCGCTTTAGCGAACTCACTCTTTTTCAAATTCACTACCAACCACCTGCTTTTTTCAACACTTCAAACAACGCCTCGATTCTCTTCATATGAGTCTCCCAATCATCACTATAGATAACAATATCGTCTATGTATACCACACACCTTCTAAACCGTACACCAAACTATTCATTAATCTTTGAAAAGTGGCTGCCGCATTCCTTCATCCCAAACGGCATCACTTTGCACTGGAAACACCAACCTTGCGGGTTACAAACGCCGATAAGGCTCTAGCACGTTTGGAAAGAGGAACCTGCCAGTAACCTTTTAATAAATCAAATTTGCTAATATGTTTTGACTTTCCCAAGCGGTCAATACAGTCCTCTATACGAGGCAAAGGATAACAGTCTGCCTTGGTCACCTCGTTCAACTTTCTGTAATCAAAACATAACCTAAAGTCTCCGTCAGATTTCTTAACCAAAACTACCGGAGATGACCAAGGACTCTTACTCGGCTCAATAAGGTCATGTTTTCAGCATGTAATCAACTTCCTTTGCTACTACACCGCTTTTGAAGGGATTTAACCCTATAAGGGGCTTGTTTTCACAGGAATAGCATTAAAAAAAATTTTTTACCCACGTCCACATCATGTTCTAAAACGGACGTTCGGCCTGGCACATCAGAAAATAAACATTTATAATTATTCACCAACCTCTTCAAGGATTTCTGCTTATCATTACTTAAGTGTGAAACCATACACCGAAGTTTGCTAATGACCCTTTGTTATCAGAGCGCCAGTTACCTTCATCAACACGATTATTTTCATTATCTTCAACCTCTGAAAAAGAAACAAAGTTATCACTATTATTAACAGGTTTTCCAATAGTCCCTATAGTGGCCATGGGCACCACCTTATCCCGTTCCTTATATGGGGTTCAACATATTTATGTGGCAATGTTGAAACGGTTTTCTCCTCTCTGGAGTTTCTACTAAATAATTTATAGGACTAATTTTCTTCAAAATTTTCCATGGGGCCAGAGACAAGCCTTCAGAGGGTTACCAGGAATGGGTAGAAGTACCAACACCTTATCGCCTACAGCGAAATCACGTTCCTTAGATTTACGATCAAAGAAGAATTTTCATCCTTTTTTTGACTTTTCAACATATTTTCCTCAGCAAACTTCCATGCCTTGGTCAATTTGTCCCCAAGATTCGTTACATAATCCAACAAATTTTATGTGAGGGGACGTCTCCCTCCCATGATTCCTTAACGACGTCAAGAGGACCACGTACACAATGACCAAAAATCAAATTAAAGGGTGGAAAAAAACCTAATGATGACTAGGTGTTGAACGAAAAAGCAAATAACAAATATGGCAAACTCCTGTCCCACTCCCGAACCATGACTTAGACAATACTTTTTCAACATCGATTTCAACGTCTGATGAAACCTTTCCAAGGCTCCCTGACTCTCGGATGATATGGAGAAGAGGTCACGTGCTTAATATTTAATTCAGCCATTTTATCCTTGAAAATAATTACTAATAAAATTGGATCCACAATCTGACTGAATTATTTTAGGCATGCCAAACCTGGTAAAGAATTCTATTAATGAATCTACAATTTTCACACTCTTAATACTACGTAACGGTATGGCCTCTGGATAACGAGACATCCTATCAAAAATAGTAAAAATATATTCGTTACCGCTACGAGTACGAGGCAAGGGTCCCACTACGTCTATGATGATTTCTTTGAAGGGTTCCGAGACCAACTGGGATGGGAAACAACGGTGCTTTCGGAATGGGTTGATTGGGCTTGCCAACCCGTTGACAGACGTCACAACTGTTCACGTATTTCTTGACGTCGCGCCTTCAACTTGGGAGCCAAAAAAATATCCAGGCAAGCAATTTTCCCGACGTCTTGTGAATACCAAAATGCCCTGCAAGTCATTCTCATGGCCTAACGACATTAACCTCTCCTGTAATCAAAAGGAACCATTATTTGCTTGACTACTTCAGAGTTTTCATTAGTAGCCTCCAAAGGTCTACTTACCCTGTACAAAATATTATTAATAATTTTAAATTTAGGACTCGTTAAGTCAGAGAGCTCACCTGGCTCAACTGGGAGATTTGAAAATTCCTTCTTTGAGCTTTAATTAGCTCCTCCGTAGTCCAGTTCAATTTATTTTTACTATTACCAATATTGCCTAAAACTATACTAACCACTACGGTCTAAACTACTTAAATCTACGTCTACGGTTGACTCTGCAGCGTCAACAAGTGCAGACCGAGAGCGAGTGACTACAGATATTTCGCTCTCGAGATTATTAATATTGGACAAGATTTATTTTTAAGGGCCACATCATTTCCAAGGACTACATCAATATTCTTCACGGGAAACTTATCCACTACGGCCAAATTACCGTTCCGTAAAAGAAGGCATAATCCAAAATAAACCTCTCAATTGATAAGAATGAACCGTATCCGGAAAACCTGACAGTAACACAAATTCTGTATGCTCACAAACAAAATCCCTTCGGCAAAGCCTCTCTTAAGATTAAAGACTGTGCCGCTCCCGTATCGCGTAAATTCTTACCCGTTTTCCTACAGGGACCCATCAACCACAGCGACACTGCCAAGAGACACAAAACGAGAAAAAGGCTTCATTTCCACGTCCGAGAGTCATTGATCAGAGGTCTTTGGCGAATTATAGTCTCTGTCTCTCTTTTTCTCAACCCCCATTACAGGACGAGCATTATTTTGCAGGGATCGTCCGGAAGGCATAACACATGCTTTTAACGTGCCCCCTCTTGTTGCAGAAGAAGCACGTTAATGACTTTTGCCTTCTCAGGGTATAATTATTTGACTTGTTAAACCTGTTGGATGAAAAAGACTTATTATTATTGACTAGTTTTGTTACCCCTATTATTACACCTATTATAATTATTAACAGTATTGGACCTATTATTATTATTATTCCATCCACTTCTAAACCAACCAGGCTTCATATTGGAAAAGACACCACCTAACTCATTTTTATGAGACAAGTAGTACTCGTCACTGGCAATAGCTACCTCTTGCAAAGTGTCGAGTTTCAATTCCTCCAAATGAACCTTTAATTGTCCGGCACACACCTTTTAAATTCCTCTACCAACACTAATTCCTTCATTTTATCAAAATCGTCCACTTCTTTGGACTTAAACCAATCCTCGGCAGACTGCTTTTTTCCCCTCGCGCAAACTCTACGAAGGTTTGATCATTCCCCTTTTGCTCAGATTTCTAAAGCGTTGACGATACGCTTCGGGGACCAACTCATACGCTTTTCAAAACGATAGATTTGACACTGTCATAATCTGAAGACAAATCCTCATTAAGGGTAACATACACTTTCTGCTCGCCCTACCAATTAATTTACTCTGTATCAGAGTAGTCCAGAACTCTTGTGGCCAACCTAATGTACCTGCAATTCTTTCGAATGAAACAAAAATTCTGCCACATTACACTCCTGGAAATTCGGAACAATTTAAGTGCCTGCGCCAAATTGATTGTAGGTGTTACACCTATCATTGGGTTAGGGGAAGGGGCTGAAGGACCTACATCACGCCTCTCCCTTTCGAACTGCCTCTCCTCTCCCTTTTCATCAGCCTTGAATTTCTCCAAATTAAACTCTAAAGTCTTTAATTCAATTTGCTTACTTAATAATTCAACAGACACTTCTTCCTTAATCTGTTTAACCTGTTCACCACCTGATCCCTTTCCAGACTTCACATATTCATAAACTTGCAGCAATAGTAGACCCTTTCTGATTGTCACCGGATACTCAATTTCAAAATAATTCGCTACCTCTTCTAAAACTCTGGCTTATTCAATTCAGCCAACCTTTCGTGCCACCCCGCCTCTCCACTCAGGAGCTCATTCACGTCCAGTGTAGCCATTATGACATTGCAATAGTTTTTAAATCTTACAATAACAACAGCTAATACCAAACCAAAAATTGAGGTGTAAATATGTATCCTTGCAAAAAAAATTCTAACTCCCCCCTCCCCCAAGAATCAAACTTGCACTTACAAATGGATACGCAGGATCGTATGATCCTGTCTACAACGGTCGCCAACTTTGTAACGGCTCGTTTTATTAACCGTTACCAAAATACTATTCAATTTTCTCTTTAAGTATCCATATACCACTGATACGAAGTCCACAATAAGGTGGAATCATACCACAAACTCAATTTTCAAAGTGCAAGGATGAATTCAAGGGAGGAGTAAACAAACACAATGAAAAACCATAAATTTAATACATAAAGAACCAGACAGAAAATAACACCTGAACCTCTTTGAGAACAGGAAATAAATGAATTACTATCACACTTAATAACAATTCAACACACGTATACAAAATTAAGATAGCATAACCAACACACTCAAACCAAAATAAGGGGCCCAGAAAGGAGGAGGAAATCAAAAAGAAAGAATATCCTGACGATTACAGGCTAATACCAAGCTTGTCACCAAAAAATCTTCATGTTCAAAAGGCTTATTATTCTTTTTAAAGAATACAGAATCCTCCACGTCTGGAGGAGGGGTACCACAGGTGGTTAATAACTAGGGGGTGCCCAGTCAAGCAGTCTCCACAGAATCGCAGCCGTGATCAATGCAAAAAGGTATTACACAACCTTACCATGGGACAGAGATATCCCCCTGGCTTTATAACTGAACCAGAGGTGGTGCGGTGATTCCCGAGGACGTCCAGATATGTTATCTGGAGAGATCTCCCAATCTGAAGATAACAGATATTCAGTGATCCTCGGGTCCTGCAGATACGGGTAAATCACCAATAGAGGCTGCAAGCACCACGAAGCAAGAGACGGCAGTCCTCTTAGTGCACGAAGCAAGGTCAAAAATCATCCAAAAGTGACAAGGTCCAGAGAACGACTGCCTGTTCTCCTCCCTTAAGCCAAGAAGTTACCCCCCCCCCCCTTATCCACAGGGGAGGGACCACTCAACACAACCTCCTTAAAGATAAACACAAATGTTAATAACAAGCAAACAGTTGTTTGCTTGTTATTAACATTTGTTATTAAAACTAGGTTTAACAAATATAAAAAAAAAAATTAATTTAATAATAATATTTAATGAAAAAGGATCACATACTGACAATATATATATATATATATATATGAACACACAGTCAACAGTCATTAAAACGATAGGACACATGAGAGACAGGATACAAATGACACTTTCCTTTTGTTATCTCTATGTCCCTCCTTTCATGATCTACAGTCTTGCATGGAAACGAATAATTAATAACGAATATTAATGATTCCTTTGGGAATAGGAATTATCGTCATTTATAGGGAGGAAAGTTTTCCCCTCCATTCGATGGCTTTCTTGTTCATTGAATCAATACATTTAATTATGCCTTAATGAAGTGAGGCTTTTATTCGCTGCTGGGCTGATAAAAAATTAAAAAATGGTCTTAATACATGCAGTGAGAGTTTCATATGTTGATTTGTATTTGTCCTCTCGCTCGATGTTTATTCAACTATCAGTCTATCTATCTAACTATTCTTAAATTAATATATATTATATTCATTAATATATAATATATAATAATAATATATATAGATATATATATATATATATATAATATAAATAATTAATATATATATATATTATATATATAGATATATATATAATCTATATATATCTATATAAAAGATATA
Source organism: Macrobrachium nipponense (assembly GCF_015104395.2). Classification (NCBI taxonomy): domain Eukaryota; kingdom Metazoa; phylum Arthropoda; class Malacostraca; order Decapoda; family Palaemonidae; genus Macrobrachium; species Macrobrachium nipponense. The sequence goes on from NC_087200.1 coordinate 206,032,106, forward strand.
TATATATATATATCTATATATATATATATATATATATCTATAATATATATTAAATAGATATATATATATATATATATATATATTATAGATATATTTATATATATATATATATATTATAATATATATATATCTATATATATTTATCTATATCTATATATAGTATATAAATAAATATATATATTATATATATATATATATATCATATAAATATATATATATATATATATAATAATAATATATATATATATTCTATATCTATATATATATATTATATCTATATATATATATATATAATATATATATAATTATATTTATATATATATATATATATTATATATATATATATATAATCATATCTATATATAAGATATATATATATATATATATATATATATATATATATATATATATATATATATTAAATTATCTATATATATACTATATATATATATATATCTATATATATATCTATATAATATCTATATATATATATATACATATATATATATAAATCATATATATATATATATATAATATCTATATATAATATTATATTTATATTATATACTTATAATATGATATATATATATGTATATATATATAGATATATATATTTATATATAATATACGTATATATATATATATATCTATATATATTATATATATATAGATATATTATATATAATTATATCTATATATATATATATATATATATATAATATCTAATTCTATATTATATATATCTATATATATATATATCATATATGTATATCCTATATAGAACATATATATATATATATATGAATATATATATCTATATAATATCATATATATATATATATATATATATATTATATATATATATATATATAATATATATTATATATATATATAGAATATGTAATTATATAAATCTATGTATATCTATATATATTAATCATATATATATATATATATATATATATATGTATTATTGTATTATATTGATATATCTATCTATATATATATATATAGATCTATATAATATTCTATATATATTACTATATATATATCTATATATATATATATATATCATATATATCTATATTTTATTGTATATATATATATACATCTATATATATATATCTATCTAATAATTATATATATATATATATCTATTATATCTCTATATAATATAGATAATATCTATAATTATATTACTATATATAGATATATATATATTAATTAATATATATATTATTATATAATTATAATTCCTATCGATTTTTATTATATATTATATATACTATATATAATATATATCATATAGATATATATATACTATGATCTATATCTATATATATCATATATATATAATCTATATATTACTAAAAATCTATATATCTATCTATATATATAATATATATATATCTAATATATATAACTAGTATAATTATATATATATATATATATATATAATAATTATATATATATATTAGATATAATTATATTATTTATATCTATATTATATATTCTATATATACTATAATATATATAATTACTATATTTATATATATATATAATATTTATAATTCCTATATATATATATATATGATATAATAGGTACATCTCTATATATATATATCTATATATATATATTATATATATATATCTATATATATATATATATATATATATCTCTATACTATCTATATATATATATCTATATATATATCTATCTATAATTATTATAATACTATATATATATAATATATATATATTTATATTATTTAGAATCTATATATATATATATATAAATTATCTCTATATATATATAATATTTTATAATTATTATGTATCTATATTATATATATATACTCATATATATATATATATATATCTATATATATATATATATATATATATATATATATATATATATATATATATATATATATATATATATAATATATATAAACATTGGTACTGAGATAACACCTAAGACCCCTTTTCTTTCAAACGACCCCGAAACTTATTTGGTGGTAAATTCAGTAATGAGACGCAAGATAATGGAATATTTTTCCAGGCAATTCCAGGGAAGAAGAAGAAGAAGAAGAAGAAGAAGAAGAAGAAGAAGAAGAAGAAGAAGAAGAAGAGAGGGAACTTGGCTTTTACATTGAAAGTATAAAGGCTGTTTTCTCTCCATGAGGATAATGTCATCAAGAAGAAAGTCTGAGGAGATGAGGGTGAGGCGGAGTCTATTCGGTGTCATCCGCTTATTCTAGGAGATGTTAAGAGACTCATTGTAGAAGAGAGAGAGAGAGAGAGAGAGAAGAGAGAGAGAGAGAGAGAGAGAGAGAGAACCTCAATCATTAATCTCCTTTAATCTCCATTAATCTCTCGCTCGATCTCAGCATTAATCTCCCTTAATCTCCCTATATCTCCCTTTTGACAGGCTGTAGTCCCTTTCCAATCCTCTGTATTGTAACTAATTCTTTTCCATAATTAACAATTGAGATTATATTTTGCCAAGCTAAATCCTATCATTATTTAGTCAAAGGGGAAAGATTTGGTGTATATAAATAAAAGGGAAGCCAAATTTCCGTGATTTGTGAAGAGATATTTATTTTGGAAATCAGAAATTTGTGTGAAATGAACACGAAGGCTACGTGTATGTCACGTCAGCTAAGCTTACTACATGAAAGCTCTTTATGCGCTTGAAATTATAACTGAGAGATACCATTAACCAATCTGTCTCAGATGTGTACAGTAATTGTTGTGTGTGGTGTGTGTGTGTGGTGTGGGTGTTGTGGTGTGATCAAGGGTAGTACTTGGACCAAAGCAAGCTTAGCCTCGAAAGAAGGACAAAACCGTGGTTTAATAAAGAACACAAAAACAATAACAAGGAAATCCTAAAAGGAGCAGAGACCAAAACCTTTGAGCTTTTGATATTCATTATCAAATTATTTTGATCATTGTAAATGCATTCCTATCTTTCCTGAGTCTGCTTTCCATTAAATAAGATTGGAACTTATTCCTATGCTGACGAACTTAACTTGTAAATTATTTATGTATATCGGAGCTTAATTTGCGAAGTGTTTATGGAGACAAACAAATTATGCATGTGTTTGTTTTGAGTGAAGATCGTCGAAATAAAAAAAAAAAATTGAGGTGCAATATTTACAAATGTAGAGATTTTTTATGAGGATAAAAAAAGGTACCAAGCAAGTATAAGGTGAAGGTAACCATCGGAGTGATATTAATTCTGTAGGTTCGCTGTTCTTTAAGATTAACTGACCTTATTGCTATCACTGCCTCTTGCTCCAAAAGCAGGGGTTTTGTTGTTTAAGTTGGCATGAAGCCAGCCAGCACGGGCTCTTGCTAATAGAGCAGCCTGTAAGTAGGAAGAACAGTAGGAATTGCAGTTTAAGATTTAAACTGGTCTTACGGCCAGTTACCACGAGCTCTTGTTCTAAATAACCATTGTAAAACTATATTTTCATTGAGTAGACCAGAATAAAGCATGAAAATATCAATAAACGCGAATATATAGGAAGATATTTCACAGCAACGCACACTAAGTTTCGCAAGGTGTTTGTTACCATCTATTACAGCAAGAAATTAATTAACTTTTGATTTTAATTCGTTTGAAACGAAATAAATCTGGAAGGCAGATTCTAAGGGGATTTTAATTATGCAGTGTTTCGTATCGTTTGATTTTCATTACTGGCTGCAGAATTTCCTCACCGCAGTTATGAATATTTATGAAGGATCAAAACCCTATTACGATGTTCATACTTCTCTCTCTCTCTCATTTCAATTAATAAAGAACTCTTACCGTTGAATAATTTACCTGCTCTCCCCAGGTAAATATTTATAGCAAACACAAATGCCATGTGGCAAGGAAGATTAATTAGTCCATGTTTAGAATATCACAATAAGTATTCATCGAAAGTAATTCATAATCAGTGATATTAATGATAAATACGTCATTAATTAATCAACTTTTGAACTCGTCCGAACTGGGATCATCTGACTAATCAAATCTAGTATCTCAATGAGACAGTTTCTTTAAATCCCTTTAAATGTTCATGAATTCTGTTTCTGTTATTTCATCTTGTGAATCCTGTGGACCTCGGGACGTTAAAGAAGTTGTAAATCCTAATTCTTCTTTTGGAAATTTGGGTACAATTTTGTGTCACAAATTCAGAGCAACATTATCCGTCTCTAACAAATGATCAAACTAGAGAAGATAATCTTCCTTTAACAAATCTCCAAAACTAATGTTTACCCCTTTAAGTAATTTATCATAAAGGGACGAAAATGGCAGGAAATAAATCTTCAAAACTGTACAAAATTTGTATGTAAATAGCATATAAAGTTTTCCGTTTCTTTTTTTGTTTATGTATTGTGTGGAAAGATTGGTTCAAACACTTGCCGTAACGTTCCGAGAGAGAGAGAGAGAGAGAGAGAGAGAGAGAGAGAGAGAGAGAGAGAGAGAGAGAGAGAGAATGTTCTTTTAAGTAATATTGTACTACAATGCTGCAATACTGAAAAATTTAAAATAGCCTCTACATATTTCAGCATATTTTGCAAAGGCCTAAGGTTAAGTTGGAGAATTTTAAGGAGGTTGTCATATCCTAAGGGATATGATGGAAATGTATCATGGGCAATTAGAAACTCAGTTATCATTGGTAATGGTTCCTAGCCAAGGATTTGGGGAGGGGAGGAGGGAGAGAGAAGCGAACCCTACTTGCTGGCTTACTCAAGACTGGAAAAATAGTGGGGTTTGGGTCAGGATGGACATGTGTCCATTATAAAATTTGCCAAAGCTAATGATGAAATGAGTCGTTCAAGATAGAAGCAGCTGGAAGAGGTTTATTCAAAACGTCGACCCAACTGGGGATTAAGCTGAGAAAGAGAAATTATTTACACAGACCGTGGGGATCTTACAAAGGTTTACGCCTTGCTGTTTGCGATAAGTTGACGACTTGTTGTTTGCAAAACATGTTTTTGTTTCTTATTGTGTTGAGTCAGCCTAAGGCACTGAAAGTAATATTCACTTTGTACTAAATAAAGCTCCCACCCTTCCCCGCCCCACCACCACAAAAAATAATATTGAATTTTGGGCCAAGGTGTATTCTATTTTCTATTTGCAATTTAGTTTCATCCTTTTCGTAGAGGTACAGTAAAATTCTCTTTTTTGCTTCACGTTGCAAAAGACCATTTATTAGTCTCCAGAACAAAGCTATGCAGAATTTATTTTACAGAGGCAAACTATACCCTTTACAATACATTATTTTTCATGTAAGCTCTTTTTTATTTTGTTTTTACTCCTGAACAGCCTCAGGCCGGAATTCATTGCCATGAAAGAATCTTCGACGCTACAGGAATCAAAGGTTGACGAAATGCTACTCTCAATAAAAGGCAGAACTATGCACTTTATCTTGGAATAAAGTTGACCTCCTTTTCATCTTTCTCAGATTCCCCAAATATTTGTTGACAGAGCTTTTGCTTTCCCTTCCCTCTGTCATACCTGAGCATTTTAAGGCCGTTTTGACTCGTGCGCAACGGCTTATGAAATATGTAGGTAGATATTCACAACAGTAAAATATTATTTTCCCGTTACAAAATCCAAGTATTTTTTTTCTGGTCTCCTAAGGCTTTGAGGTATCTCATATGGTGGCACTTTGATCAATAGAACTTATGTTCTATTATTTAATTCAGTCTCTTAGTTTCCTGACTGCTTGTGGGTGTAAAAGTGTGCCTACACTACAGTGAAACATGCTGTCATTATTATTATTATTATTATTATTATTATTATTATTATTATTATTATTATTATTCAGGAGAAGAACCTTATTCATATGGACCAAGCCCACAGGAGCCATGAACTTGAAATTCAACCTTCCAAACAATATAGTGTTATTTTCATTTGAAAGTAGTAACAGAAGATGACAGGAAATTCAGAAAGAAGAGATTAGTTATTAGAAAATAAAAAAAAATAATAATTAAACAATCAGTAAATAAATAGATAAAGATATAAGTAAATTATTAGATTCAAGGAGAATTGGAATTTATCGCATACATATCACGGACAGGTTGAAAACAAGCGAAGAACGGATCTTCGGGCGATGCTAAATAATCTTATAAAGCATCGGTGAAAGCTGTCAACAAGTCGTTAACTTATATCCAGCCTGTTTGAGATGTCTGAGCGATATGTTACCGACATGTGTTTACAACATGTTTCAATGGAGTGCGGATAAAAGTTCTGAATGGCAAAAGTTCTTTCAGAGACCGGGTTTCATTTAACCCATGTAATGTTACTTTTGGAAAACGAAACCACAAATTGGAGAGCAGATATTTAATAAATCCACAAAAAGTCCTGTAACATGACGCTTAGATACTATATGTGTGTGTGTTTTTTTTTTTTTTTATTAAAGTAAATGTTCTTCGTTTTCTGTTTCTTTTTTTTAAGTGTCAAAGTTCAATACTTATCTTTTATTACAGTGTTAGTTGTAATTCTATAAGATATTTTCCAATAACTGATTTTAGTATCTCATATTAAACAATTCCGATAATGCATAAAAAACCTAATAATCATAAGTAAGAGTACTAAGACAAACGAAGAAACAGACAAATTATTAACTGAATGAGAACTGGCAACCAAAGGTGAGAGATGTTTGAGGTGACAATAAAAAAAAAAACACACACACACAAACACATACATATATGTATACCATGTCTCATCAGATATAATTTCCCATCAAAGCAAGTTCGTTCCCTACAATCTTACCTACACCTCATCAGAAACAGTGTCACAAAAAGGAATTGAAAGCAGTTTCACCTCATTAAGATTAAATTATTACCTGGAACGCCTGGAAACACCTGCCTTATCTCATTAACATTAATGGAATGGAATTCAGAAGCAGGTCCAATCAAGGTAAGTTATTGGAATGGGAATGGTATCTCACTTCTTGCAGAATATTACAATATATTTGTACCAAGAAGGACGAGCTTTATTCCAGTAACAAGGTTTATGTCAAGGAATATTATTTCACTTCAAAACTGATGACTGAACTGAAATTCTCGCAGATTCAATTGAAAATACTTAATTATTATTTTCAAGAAGAGTTAGAAACTTAATTAATGGATATAAGACTAATTTTGATCTTATAATAATATATTAATATATAAAAAAAAATTATATTAATCTTGGTTACAGCAAAATGCGTATGTGGGGCATTTAATCAAAGTACTTTATTTTTCATTTAGTTTAGTGACAAATTTCTAATCTTTTCACTACAAAAAGGAAAAACTGAATTTATGTGGTTCGAGCCTGTGAGCCAACGAATTTCTTATCAACTATAAAATTCCCATTTGGTTAACATATATGAAAATATAATAAAGCGAATTGACTAATAAAGGACATTGGTAGCTTAATGCTTATCTTTATCCTCTCTTTGCAAACTGACATCACCCAGAAATCTTTTATTATTCTTGCTATAATGTTACTTTCCTTTTTGCAGTATTTGCAAAACTGACATCATCCGCAAAAGAAAACTTCTCCGCCAGAGAGTCAAACAATCTCATTAATATTTCCGTTTCTCTCTCTTTCTCGAGAGAAACTTCTCTCATTAGTTCTCGTCTACTGGAAGAGAGATAAAGTCTGAAAGAAGAAACTGGAGAGGTCTCCTGAGATTAGCTCTTAATTGAGAGAACTTTGAAGAAGCCGATGGAATTTAGGAGTTAATCGGAAATGAGGAAAGTTATGGGAATGGCCTGGTAATCCTAAATGTTTTTTTTATTATTTGTGTTTTTATCCTTAAAAAATCAATCTATGAGAAATTAGATTCCGAATGAGCTTGACAGTTTTCCTTTTTCCACATTTTGAGTCTTATTATTCTTTTTCGGTCTTTCCTCTAATAATAATAATAATAATAATAATAATAATAATAATAATAATAATAATAAATAATAATAATAATAATAATAATAATAATAAGCATCAAGACCTGAAAATAGCAATAAAAATGATATGGGATCGGCCAGGGGAAATTGTACCTATCATCCTGAAAAGGAACCTGGAATATCTAGATGCAGAAGCAGCTCCAGGACTCATGCAGAAGAGTGTGCTACTGGAAAAAGCGCACATAGTGAGAAAAGTGATGGACTTCTAAGGAGGCAGTCGAATAGGATGACTGAGACAGACAAACAAAGTTATATTTGGTATCTCTGAATCGTCTTCAAAAGCAAACGACTTCAAAATCTGTGACGATCGTGACCAGGAAAAATACAGAATTTGAACTAAACGCGCTAAACCATTTTATTTGTATTTCGAGACAGGTATCACAGTTCCTCTTTAAAAGCGAATGTATATAATCTCTCCCCTGAGGATTTTAAAACCTCATCGAAGTTGATATTACTTGTCAGGAAAGCTCGACATCTCATCAGGGCTAAAGGAGAACAACCTCTGACCTGTTGAGACTAGTCTTTCCTTTCCCGAGTTGAATACTCTCTCTCTCTCTCTCTCTCTCTCTCTCTCTCTCTCTCTCTCTCTCTCTTTGTAAACGTTGTATATCTACAGATCTAAATTGGAGTATGACACTATGAAGTAAAATTAAAGATAGGTTGAGCATCACTTATTGAAATCTACCTTTCTTCTCTCATACATAAAAATATCTAAAAGAATCTAATCAAAATTAGAGATAAGAATGTAGATTGCAGAGGAAACCCTACTCCCTTCTATCTATCTGTCCTCTCTCTCTCTCTCTCTCTCTCTCTCTCTCTCTCTCTCTCTCTCTCTCTCTGTTGTTTGAACTTATACCACAAAACGGAAAAGCATTTGAAGGAAGTACTCAAAGGTAAAAGCAATGTCGATTCCCACGTGACAAATATTGACTCTCGGTTTTACATATTTGCAAGTGTTTCCTTTGTATTTGTTTTTTTAGTTTACTTCTAATATCTTCTTTCGTACCTGAATTCCGTCATTTATCGATACGTATATACACCCAATACTACTATTGTCACTTGATTCATTTTTTATATCCGTGCAACGTATACTACTGTATATAATGAATACTTTCTACAAATATAGACCTTTTTTACAACGGACATTAATAGTAAATAAAAGTATATCACAAGCTGCATTACAATTCGCCTCTACGTCAAGGACACCTAAGCAGGTTCAAAGCCCCCGAATTATTTTCCACGGAAAAGAAAATTATGATTTTTTTAATCATTAATCATTGTAACACGAGCTCTCTTAAAATTATGCCTGACCCTTTACAATTCTAAAGCAGCGGCAATTAAGACCGTTAATTAGAGGCAATTGGCCGACAGAGAGAATCTTAAAATAATTAGCATTTTGGTTGTGAATAAATTTTTCCCCTTTTCACCGAATTCCTGAAATCTGTTTTATTCATGTTGGCAATTCCGAGGAATTTTTCACCATGGGCATATGACCGTTTGAGGAATTCCTGGAATTTATAAGAGGAAAAGAATGAGGACTCCAGTAGAGAGAGAGAGAGAGAGAATCTAGACGAGAAGGGAAGATATTTAAATTGCACAGTATTACAATATATATTCATCGGCTGACAGCACAGATGTCATGTGTAATGATATTGAAATTGGTTACTATATAAAATGAACAAGTCATGAAATCACTGAGATAGATAGAGAGAGAGAGAGAGATGAGAGAGAGAGATGAGAGAGAGAGGAGAGAGAGGGAGAATGGGAGAAGGTAAAAATTTATATCTTTTCCGTTTTTGACACAATATTGCTATCAGCTGACAGCAAAGATGTCATTTCCAAATTTTTATCTTTTCACATCATAAATCCACATTGAATTTATCAACTAAAAAAAATTAATAAAGAATTATTATTGTAGTTTCTAGAAAAAGATTATATCACAGGCAAAGAACTTGGAATAAGTATGAGTAGAATTGATGGCGTGGCTATCAACTAATGTCATGCTAAAAAATATTTCTATAAATAACAGTTCCTGAATACAATGTTAGCCTTTGATGCTAGGAATAAGGTTATATAAAATGGTAAAAAAAAAAATACTATTATTTCCTTCGAGGTATTGCAGATGTAAATAACAATACTTTTGTTTGTAAACTCTTGGAAATTTTAGGACCAATTAAGCAAGCAATATGTAATCTCTGGATCTTACCTTTTGAAAGACTTTCAACGCCTAGGTTTTGGAAACCATTTTTCAATCAATGACGAAGTTGTCACGAGTTTACTACAATTTAAGTATAGTTTTAATCCTACTGTATTTTTATTTTAGCATACAGTCACACACTCAGACTATATATATATATATATATATATATATATATATATATATTATATATATATATATATATATATATATATAGTGTATATATATATGTATGTATATATATATATCTATATATATATATATATATATATATATATATATATATATCTGTGTGTGTGTGTGTGTGTATGAATAACTTGCCTTCGTGGCAAAAACCTTTATTTATATATATATATATATATATATATATATATATATATATATATATATATATATATATGTGTGTGTGTGTGTGTGTGTGTGTGTGTGTGTGTGTGTGTATGTGTGGTGTGTGTGTGTGTATTTGTGTGTCTTCATTATAACAGCTGTGTACGCACACAGTGGTATATTAAGAATTACTATCATTACAAACTATAACTGATTTAGTTTTACGCATTTTTACACAAATCTTAAGTACAGTGATAATATCTATTATCTACATACAAATACTCTTTTGTATCACCTAACAAAAAAAGACTATCGTGTCCATGTGAACTCCTAACACAAATGTCAATGGAAAATAGTAAATTACGCAAAAAACTGGAGGAGATAGATTTCATAAGGGAGCCGCTGACATTCCACAAATACCACCGAGGCAACTGAGGATATTGCCCTCTCGAAAAATTCCTCTGTAGAAGGAAACAAATTTCTCCGAGGAATTTTGTTTACATTGTATTCACTATGAATAGAATGACTAAGGGTGTTTTGTGGTATATCACAACAGGTTGAACACATATCAACGACTTGGTAGTCCTAAACAGTGCGTCATGAGATTATCCAGCATTTGTCGTTCACAGCCGTTCCTTGTTTTCACCATGTTATTGACATGTGCGTGATATGTAACGAAGAAGTGTTTATAATTTCATGTAATGTTTGTGACAGGTACAAAATAAGTTGCAAACATGTGTTTATGATTTAGTATACTGTTTGTGATATGTACATGATAAGTTGCAAACATGATTGCAAGGAGGTTTGCCTTCTGTCACCGAGACGTGGAAACTGCTGCTCTTCCGCTCGTACTGTTACAGTATCTATGGGTGTTCCCTCTGGACGAACTATACCCGAGAGAAAACCAGAGGAACCATGAGACGTATCACTGTTGTGCACAATGACATTCTGAGACGCCTCACAAACACTCCACGCTACCACTCCGCCACACAGATGTTCTTAGAAAACCACCTGGACAATTTAAAAATCATTGTTAGGCGAACAATGTCCAGCCTGGTAAACCGAGTGAGAAACAGCGGCAAGTCGCTCATACAAAGCACCCTAAGGAGGTGAAGCAGGAGATCTAAATTGTGGGAAAGATGGGAAAATGAGGCCTTTGTCCCCTAAAGGACTTAGCAAGATGTCATCTGCAGATTTTGTCATTATTATATTTATTGCTGATATTTTATTTTTTTCATTATTTCTGTGATTACTATCAAGTTAAATTTTCATATATATATATATATATATAGATATATCTATATATTATAATATATATATATATATATATATATATATATATATACATTCAATTTATGAATTTAGCCCTCTGGACCAGACTACTGTAACCACCTAAGGTCTCTAGTGAGATTTAAGCTATATAATTTGTGCACTAACTGTTTTTATAACTCTCAATGGGATTTTTTTTTCTCACCAATATTATTACTATTACCAGTATTATGATTACTATCTTTTATGCTACCTCAGCTATTTTGTGGATAAGTGTCGATTACTAATTTTTCCTATCATGTTGACTCATTTATCTAGATTGTGTATGTTACTGTGTATTTTGTATGTTCATTGTATATGGCCTTGAACCGAAATAAAGGATATTATTATTATTATTATTATACTGTTTGTGACATGTACATGATAAGTTGCCAACGTGTGTTTAGGACATTTTTGTACTGTTCATGACATGTGCGTGATAAGTTTACAATATATATATGATATTTTTTGAGAGTAGTGTGGGTCACCTTAGATATACCCTCCTGAGAAATTGCAAAGGTATCTCATATCAACATGATGATAATTCATAATAATTTTTTTTTACTCCACAAATACCATTATATTATTTTAAACGAAAGACAAAGTACGAAGAACCGTCAGTCATAGCTGATGTATTCTAGCCGTTCCATTCTTTATTTTGGAAGCTTTCAAAGCTGGCTACAAGATTTATGAGCCAGTTCTATCGCAGTCAATCATCGAGAATTCTACTTTGCGACGGGAAATTATTTCTAATGATTCAAACGATACTTTTTCAAATAGAAATGCGTAAAATCATTGTTTATGTGTTTACTCGTTTATAACCGAGAGAGAGAGAGAGAGAGAGAGAGAGAGAGAGAGAGAGAGAGAGAGAGAGAGATTATTTCACTCAGTGTCAGTTATAAACAACGTTATATAATGGTATACATCACATAAACACCCAAATACCTATTGTTTACATAACCAGGTGAAAAAAACTAAAGCAAAAAGGCAAACAGCGCTTGGTAAACAAAGCAAAAAAAGAACTCGTTCGTAAGACATTCAAAATGCTTCAACCGTGCAAACAATGACATAGTCGATCTCTCTCTCTCTCTCTCTCTCTCTCTCTCTCTTAAAATAATGGTTTTGCCTCTGATATTCAACCCTCATTCTCTATCTCGCTCTCTTTTAAAACAATGATCTTGACCCTAAGAGTCATCTCTCTCTCTCTCTCTCTCTCTCTCTCTCTCTCTCTCTCTCTCTCTCTCTCTCTTTCTCAGACCATCCTAGATTAGAAGATGCAAAATATATCGGAAGATGCATTAGCAATTCACTGGTAGACAGTAGAGGTGCCTCACACTGAGGGGCCTGGGGATACCCGAACCAGCTGTAAGGTCAGTAAGGTAAGGTTAAGGAGTCTCTCTCTCTCTATCTCTCTCTTTCTCTCTCTCTCTCTCTCTCTCTCTCAAAATCTTAAAATAATAAAACAAAACGAGATTATAAAAACGTATGCCAAACGATAATATTCCTATTGTTTACTTAACCCGGATGAAAAAGCAAACAAAGGAGGGTAAACAAAATATCAAAACAAAATCGTTAGAATATTCAAAAGACTTGAGCAGTCGTGCAAACAATGCTTTGTTTGTGTTCTTTTATCTCTCAGCTGCTTCCTCGTGTTTAGAGGATTCGGCTTCAAAGGACCTCCGCCGTAAGCAGGTCTTACTTCTGGCGTTCAGAAGGAATATCAGAGTTAAGCCCATGGATTTAAAATAGATACAATGAATGTTAGAGGCGAGACTATTGTTTTAACAGAAGACAGAGAGAGAGAGAGAAAGAGAGAGAGAGAGATGCAATTGCGGCCATTCTAATTACTCCTCCTTTTGTTAAATGCTACCTGCGGCACATCAGAGGGTTCAGTTATGCTGAGAACGTGCGGAGTGGTGGGGTTTGGGGGTTGTCCGTAGTAGCTAGGAAGTTGGGGAAGGGGGAGGGTAGAAGGACCCAATTTCGAGGCCATATGATAATTTCCCTGTAGACCAAAAGTGTCTTTTCTGTAATCATTGAACTGTCGATGTACAATGCAGGTCTAAATTTAGAAAATGTAGTTCCATGGATATTAAAGTAAGCTTGAATATATGCATTATATATAAATATATATATGTGTATATATATACAACATATATATATATATATATATATATATATATGTATGTATATATATATATATATGTATATATATATATATATATATATATATATATATATATATATATATATATATATATATATATTAATAGTCATCTTCAAACTTTCCTTTTAGTTCTTATTTTCAAACTCAAAATTAATATTGTATTTTTCCTGTACTGTTTTTAATTATACGTAACAGTCTTTCATTAAGTTCTATATAGTAACTGTAAACAATTATATTTTGGTCCTATAATAAATACGCCAATTACATTTTTTTCCTATAATACCTGTATACTAATCATATTTTTGTCAAAAGATCACTGTATACTAACCATATTTTTGTTCTAGATTAACTGTAAAACGATACTCGACTCAGAAAAATGTGCGACGCAAGTTTGCATTATTCAGTCAATCAATAAAAGAAAATGAAATATTGCTGAAAGAGGAATTATCAGAGAAGGCAGCAGACTGAGGGACCATCCCAGAAAATTCAACAGTTTGAAAGATCCAAAGGGAAATTGAGTTACACAATGACACTACAGCTTATGTAACAAGACTCTGAACTTCCGTAATTTGCAATTAATTCTACCGCATTAGAAGTAATTAATATTCCGTAGTAATTCATTACTTCCGGTTCATTAGGTATTCAACGCTATATCGTGACGTTTGTCTCAAACAAGTCGAGGACTTGCTGACGACTGAATCTGTCAGTCGATCAGCCATGAATAGGCGATTGAGACATAGTCTCTCTCTCTCTCTCTCTCTCTCTCTCTCTCTCTCTCTTTCATACATACAACAAGTAGTTCAAGAGCCCAATAATAGCATCACCTATTATCCGCCTAACGTTCGCCAGTACCTTATTGCTAATAATATTGGCTTGAAAGCATTTTTGTGTAAATTCCACAACATTCCGGTAATGAGAATTTTTAGTTTATCGCAAATGGCAAAGGATCTTATTAGGTTCGTTCTTATAGGTATTTTCATGATAACAGCTACTGTTGGACTTATAGTCGCACGTGAAAATAATAGTTATTTTATATAAAAGAATTTCCTTTGATAGAACCCGTGTTTCATTGCTCTGAATATCTTAAAAAGTACTGAGGTTAGAGGGCTGCAAAATTGGTAAGCCGATCATCCACCTTCCAATCATCAAACATACCAAATTGCATCCCTCTAGCCTCAGTATTTTCTACTTTATTGAAGGTTAAAGTTAGCCATAATCGTGCATCTGGCCACCACCGGGCCGTGGCTGAAAGTTTCATGGGCCGCAGCTCATGCTGCATCAAACGATGTACAGAAAACTCTATTGCATCGCAATTTTTATTTCTTTATTTTTCTTTTTTTTTTTGTCTTTTTTACAGGTGTAACTGTTGATGAGAAATTGACTTTGGTGAAGAATAATGTTGCTTCCTCTGATCTTAGAAGTTTGTTTATTGTGAAATGATTTTCGAATGGAATCAAGTAATAGCTTTGCAGTCAACAGGTAATCTGGTCTCATGTATTTCTAATTGAATTAATTCAACTAGTTTTGTTTCTTTGGCACTTATGACCAAATATCTTTTGCATTTTACCAATCACATTAGTTAGACTGCTTCATTTTGTAAGTTAGAAATAAAGTAGTTATTATGAAATCGATATATATTTAACGGTAAATAGAGATTTGATGGTAAAATAATAATAAAAAGAAATACGCGAAAAAGCAGCAATCCAAACTTTAATAGCATTTTTATCCGAGTTATTTGATGGCCATATCAGGAAACGTAACGAGCAGGTGGCGTAGCTAAATACAGAATCCAGTCGATGTTGCAAGAACATCTGAGCCTTCAGAGTTGGCAGCGACTCCTCCTCCTCCTCGAGTGCCTGACTTTCATACGATGTCAAGGCTAGCCCCGCCCCCCACGCCTCTGCACAAAATAGTCACTGGGACTCAAGAATAGAGCTAATCACATTCAGGGTGGCACTTGACTTTATTACGGACGTGAGGGTTGAATTCTAATGATGAGTTTGCGTTTGTAGTGGCTTTGAGATGAATATTTCACGATATTGTTTTGAGATTCGACGAAAGTTAATCTATACTGATCCTATAATTCTAATCCTTTCAGTTTAGATCAGTATTCAGCCTCTCTCCTTCAGAATTCATTTTATTTAAATATTTTCTTTTCGTTAGTTCAAGGCTGCGTTGAAATAGATGAAAACGAATGAACCAAGGATGAAGCAACGTTAAATAGAAATTAGTCATTCACACACAGAGAAGTAAGAATTTGTGAAATCCAGCTTAAAGGATAGCACCTGCTACCGTACGATCACACACATATATAAATACATGCATATATATATATATATATATATATATATATATATATATATATATATATATATATATATATATATATATATATATATATATATATATATATATATATATATATTTATATATATATATATATATATATATATATATATATGATTATGTCATAATCTCTAATGGTCCTACTACACTTTATATATATATATATATATGTATATATATATACTATATATATATATATAATATATATATATATATATATATATATATATATATATATATATATATATATATATATATATATATATATATATACATATATCTATATATATATATATATATATACATATATATATAAAGTGATGTAGGACCATTAGGGATTCACTTGACAATAACTGTTTGTGTTCCATGTTTAAATGCTCAGAGATTCCTGCCAATGACATCGGAATTGAAGGACAGAATCACAGACACCATTAGCTTTCTTTTAAAGAGATAATCAACCAGCCTTCAATATAGCTGTTATCACTCTATGTAGGAACCTTCTCGTCCTCCCACGTTAAACATGCAGAGAATTTTATACAAAAATTTAACAGTTTAAATATCCACTCAAACAACATCAAATTGCTCATCCTAGATCTCGAGTCATTATTTACTAAAGTCCGAGGCCGTCGTGTTGTCTTTTCTAAAGAGGAAGTTACATCATATAAAGAACATTTCCCTCTTGGCATTGACGAAACACTAAAAATAATCTTTACAAACAAAAATTTCGTTGTAGCATGGGGAGTCCCCTATCCCCCCTGCTAGGAAACATTTACATGGAATATTTCGAAACAGAAATTTTGTCGTCTATCAAACCATGCAATATGGCCTGGGTTAGATACGTACATGATATTTTTACTTACTGGGAGAAGAGGTTTCAATGAATTTGTCGAGTAGGCTAAGATTCAGCTAGTTCCGACAAAGTAAAGTATAAAACAGAATGGAAAAGGACGGAAAATTTCGCTGTTCCTATATGTATCTAATCATAAGAGAACAGAAAAAAACAGGTATGCTTTCACAGTAAAGAGGAAAAAAAAAACCTTCGCTTTTTTCTTATATTCATTTCTTAGGTTACCACGATACCGTCCTGTCAAGATCATGGTCGGGATGCAAACAATTCCTCAAGAGGCTTAGAATATGTTCAAATGGGTACTACGTAGATGATGAATTCACCACGATCCGCCAACACCTAATGCAACTACTCTACCCACCATACATTATCGATGAGGCTACTAATAAAGCGAATACAATATACTACAGGGGTCCCACCCACAAAAGACAAATAGATTTTAGCAATAAAATAAAACTTCCATGAGTTGAAAAACATCCAAAACGCTACAGAACACCTCAAGGCTAATAATAGTTTCATTTGCCATAACTCCTCTCTAGCAAGTTTTACGTTATTGATTTTTATATTTTCCTCTGACAACCAACCAACACAATGCAACGAAGGAAGTTTTGCTCATCTGTAAACAAACCTTTTTGCAGCCAATAAGCTCGAAAGTTCTAACAGCACTTGCAGAGCGTCTCACTCGTTTGCCCTGAGCCACTGATAGATTTCAGAAGACTGTGAGATGAGAACACCTATACCTGAAGAGCCTTGAAGGTGCCTGGGTCTATTCATATTACCGCCCACGGAAAAGTTACTCAATACATTGCCTCACACGTCAAATTCCTTTACAGCTTTTTTTGCACACACGTGCATGAATAATTACTCTTCGGCATTTTGAAAGAATTCGAGAAGTTAAGAGGGCATCGTGGCTAGTGAACTGACGTGCGAATCTTGTAAAAAAAAAAAAAAAAAAAAAAAAAGCAGATCCTATATGTTTTGCATTTCAATAATGGTCCCGTGGAAGATGTGTGCAATAGATTTTCTAGTAAAAATGAAAGACGGATATACAGACGTTTAGCTTTCAATTTTCATTCACGACACAAGAAAGCAATAAAAAAATTATAAAGAGCAGCGCTAACTTCAATATCATTGAAAATTATAAAGAGCAGCACTAACTTCAATATCATCGATAAATATTGAATGCATTCGATACACTCTTGAGAAAATGCATTCATAAGCACGTATTTGCCTTCCCGCCCCTGTAACAAGCTGGTCGACTGCAGAACGTTCAAATTATTTCAAGGCAACCGCCTCTCCAGTGCAATCTATAGGTCACTGGGTACGAAGCGAGCTAAACATAAAATGTTTTCTTACCCTTTCTTAAAGCTTTAAGAAAGGCTAAGAAAACATTTTATGAAGGGGGTAATGTTTTTAGTAACACTCAGTCTGGTAAGAAAAATATTAATAAGGAACTCTCCACATTTACAAACTGGTTGTATTACGAAATTCCATGCTAGATTGTGATAAGAAATGTATTGGTCAAGGTGGCAAATACTGGCATCAAGGTTAAATCAACATAAATATTGTGTACGTGTAGGAAATACATCGAGTACCCTCTTTTTACATACGAATAATTTTAATCACGCAATTAATTGGAAAAATTCAAAGGAAATTTTATTTTGTAGAGATATTATTAAAAGAAACCTTATAGAATCTAGTATAATAAAAATATAAGTCAAGCAGTGTTTTTAATATTAGCAACGGACAATATAAACTAGATAACTGCCTTACAAAATGTATTGTTGATAACTTCGTAACGATGTAATTGAATGCTTGGCAGTTCCATTTCCGTTTGTAGTTGTCCTTTTAGTGAAATTCAGGCTGTGGACCCATTTGTTCTTGACAAGGCTGTTTGATTGTTCTGTATTTTCCTTTTTTGTTTTTATGTTTACCTTTAATATTTTGAGGCTATTTTTTATTATTTTATATATATCCCTGATGAGGTGGTTCAAGAACACACGAAAGCGCTAGGTACTGCTACTTTTCATTTTCCCTGCTGGGTCTTGATATACAATCTTCACGTGTTACATGTGATCGTATGTATATATATATATATATATATATATAGTATATATATATATATATATATATATATATATATATATATATATAATATATATATATAGTATATGTGTATATATATATATATATATATATATATATATATATATATATATATGCATATATGTGTATATAGTAATATATATATGTAAACTAGATATATATATATATATATATATATATATATATATATATATATATATATATACACATATATTTCGGCTAAATGTACTCTGTATAACATTACTTCAGTAAAATAATCCCAGAGGGGAATCGGAATATGACAGGAGATTTCCATAAACATATTATTCAACTTTCAGTGGAATAAAAAAAATATCAATATTGCAACGCGAGTGATACCTGTAATGATAGCAATGCCCGTCAGTTTTTGTCCAACATGTTTTGAAAGATACAGATATCTGAAATATTACGTGGAATATAAAGTGGAACTACGGTTTACATCCATATGTGCATTATTTTCAATAGTGTTATCCCTCCCTTTTTTTTAAAATGCGTATCTGGAATAAATCTGGAATAAAGGGTTTTTAATTGTTTTGATTTATATACAATGGACTAAGGTCTGTATTTCGATATATATTTTAATACGGTTTTTTCCATCACAGGAGTAATTATGTTGATACAATGTGGAAATTTATATAATACTCTTTTTGGGGGATGCATCATGCAAGTTTCTTTACCATTAACAGGTACAATACACACACACACACACACACACACACACACACACACACACACACATATATATATATATATATATATATATATTATATATATATATATATATATATATATATAGCATAGAAATTAATTAATAATTTTAAACGAGTTCATACAATCTGGTCATTTATTCCCCATTAGGATGACATGAGATTAATGCTCTTATCACCATCCATGAATATTCAACCGCATTTTCTACAAACAGTAAGAGTTTAATTCATGATGTATTCAGTGGTGCATAAAAATAATATGACAGTTCTTTTGCTTGTGTTTTATATCGGAACTTTAAAAGTTCAAGCAAAGATCATACGCATTATTGGCCCCCAATATATCTCTTCTGTTATAAGGATTTACTTAAGTTTCATCTACTTATTGATTTAATAAATAGTTGTTTTATTTTTACTTTTCTAATAACTAGTCTCGTTTTTGTTTCCTTTTACCTTTTGCCATTTCATTCTAATGAACCACATATTTTTTGGAAGCTAGAATTTCAATGTAATATCTTATGTGGGCTTTTTCTAAATGAATAGGGTTCATCTTCTGAAAAAAAAAAAAATAATAATAACAACAATAATGATAATAATAATGTCGCAATACCATGGGACACCAGAGTTGAAGAGAAAGAGAGAAGGAAAAAAATGGATAAGTATCAAGATCTGAAAATAGAAGTAAGAAGGATATGGGATATGCAGTGGAAATCGTACCCATAATCATTGGAGCACTAGGCACGATCCCAAGATCCCTGAAAAGGAATCTAGAAAAACTAGAGGCTGAAGTAGCTCCAGGACTCGTGCAGAAGAGTGTGATCCTAGAAAACGGCACACATTGTAAGAAAAGTGATGGACTCCTAATAATAATAATAATAATAATAATAATAATAATAATAATAATAATAATAATAATAAACGTTGACAAGACACAAATAATAAATCATTATGAAATTATATTTATGAAAAGTTCTTAATATTGTTTTATGATACGAAATACAATAAACTAATGGCCTTAAATATGTGAATTATATAGACAGCGTAGATGCCAATAACTTGTTTCTGTTCATGCACAATAAGTTCAGGGTACAAAATAGAAAACTAACAGGTACTGTTGCTTGGAATATAGTAACCAGGAGACCACCGAAGTAGCGACTATTATTCCCAGATTTTGGTGTTTCCAGGTGTTGCTGTATTTATGGAGAAAAACAAGCAAATTCTATACTTTTTGTTGAGACATTTCCACCAACCTCGCCATATTTCCCCAGCCTAAATTGGGTTATCAGACTGAAACAGACTTTGCCAAACCCTAATAGCTGCATTCACTGGTTGTAATTAATTATGTCCTCCCATTTATGGCTCTCTTTCCCTTTTCTATTTCTGGCGTTTTTGTCTGTCTCCTCGATGTATTCGCTCATTCCTGAAGAGTACAATGTCCCAGAAGGCATTGCTGTGACTTGTGTGTTCCCTGGAAGATAAATTATGTGAATGAGATTGCATTGTTCTTTTTCCACTGCCTTCCATTAGCATGGCATGATGAGTGAATCTTGCAACTATTGGTAATAGTTGCCTCTTATATAAAAATATTATTGTGCCAGGATGTTGTGGGAGGGGATCTTTAGGCTACTGACTGTTTTAAAAACAAAACAAGAAGAAAAATATTTTGCTTAATTTGGATGAATGGAAAATATCAATAATGTATCAAAATGTACTTAGCAATGAAGTCGTTATATTACTTAAACCGATGTAAAAGTCATTACTTTTATGGTGAAATATACATCTTTTTTATTGCATTGTCTTGAGTAGTATTTTAGAGTGATTTTGTAATATTCAGCTTTTATTTATCCTCTGATTGAAGCTACACCCATAGCGTAAGTGTAACATTTGCTTAAGATCACCAGTTCTGTCAACTTTTCCTGCCTTTTCAGGACATAGCAGACAAGAGGACACAGCTGTATATAAGGTAACAAGTGCGCCTGCATGGAAACAAGGAGAAGTCCCTTCGATTCCGTTTAGTTCATCTTTGGTTCTTGTTTTGGTGGTGTGAAATCAAGTAACTATATTCTTAGCTTAACTTTCTGAAGCGTACCCAGTGACGTGGTGTGACAGTGGCTTTTTCACCAGTGGAACATTCATTGGGTTTCCAAGCTCTGCTGAAGCCGAACTTAAATGCGGCTGAAATGGCAAGGACACACATCCCCTCCCCCCTCAATTGTGTAATGTGAAACATCGTGTGAATGACATGTTATGTAAATGATATGTCATGATTATGTCAAGAAATGTAAAGTTTTCTTACATTCATAAACTGGACTCGTAGATACGCCAAATACTCAGTGAATCTACGATGAGAAATTCTTCATCGTCAGAAAGGTGAGACCAGATAATTTCAAGTCCTTTTTTTTTATACTTTCATTATTAATGAGACACCAGAGAATTAGGCGGAGGACTCTTAGGACATATATGAAAACACACAAGAAACACTTACTTAGGGATTGTTCGGTCATTAAATAACTTTCTACCAGTATAATGTTAATCAGTCTAGTCGTTTTACGCTCAATGCAGTCATACTTTTCAAAATTTATTTTAATTACTGTATTATTTTTAATAACTTCCTACCAGCAAAATATTAATAAATATAGCAATTCATCATACGCTTGATAGATACACAATTTTTTAACGTGCTATGTAATTACACTAATATTATGAATAAATTTACGAATAAAGTTATTTTGGAAATGATTAATGTAGCATTAGTTTTCAAATTTGCATTGTAGCTACAGTAATATTTCTTGATCACCTACAAATTTTTCACAGTATATCAATATTAAATTCTCTTATTCGGGTGATCATTAGAATTAACAAATATTTGTAGTCCATTTGTAGACCATTTAAAAAGGAATAAATATCCATATTTTACCTCTTTCACTTTGGGAATAATAC
>NC_087200.1:206061586-206099086 GCF_015104395.2 Macrobrachium nipponense
CTCATAAAGCAGCCTGTGATTAGGGAGAGCAGTAGGAATTGCAGTTTAACCATTGGAAAACTATTTTTTCACTGCGTAATCCAGAATAAAGCATAAAAATATCAATAAACACGAATATATAGGAAGATATTTCACAGCAACGCACACTAAGTTTCGCAAGGTGTTTGTTACCATCTATTACAGCAAGAAATTAATTAACTTTTGATTTTAATTCGTTTCAAACGAAATAAATCTGGAAGGCAGATTCTAAGGGGATTTTAATTATGCAGTGTTTCGTATCGTTTGATTTTCATTACTGGCAGCAGAATTTCCTCACCGCAGTTATGAATATTTATGAAGGATCAAAACCCTATTACGATGTTCATACTTCTCTCTCTCTCTCATTTCAATTAATAAAGAACTCTTACCGTTGAATAATTTACCTGCTCTCCCCAGGTAAATATTTATAGCAAACACAAATGCCATGTGGCAAGGAAGATTAATTAGTCCGTGTTTAGAATATCACAATTAAGTATTCATCGAAAGTAATTCATAATCAGTGATAATAATGATAAATACGTCATTAATTAATCAACTTTTCAACTCGTCCGATCTCGGATCATCTGACTAATCAAATTTAGTATCTCAATGAGACAGTTTCTTTAAATCCCTTTAAATGTTCATGAATTCTGTTTCTGATGTTTCATCTTGTGAATCTTGTGGACCTCGGGACGTTAAAGAAGTTGTAAATCCTAATTCTTCTTTTGGAAATTTGGGTACAATTTTGTGTCTCAAATTCAGAGAAACATTATCCGTCTCTAACAAATGATCAAACTAGAGAAGATAATCTTCCTTTAACAAATCTCCAAAACTAATGTTTACCCCTTTAAGTAAATATTTCCGCCCATTAAGTCAGGAAAGGAACAATTTGTTTCCTCCATATGGAAAAAGTTAGGTAATCACTGGAATTACAAAAACATCAAGGAAAATGAATGAAGTGTATTTCTATATTTCCACAATCATGTCTTTATGATGCGTCATTTTACTCCCCACCTATCTACTTTCATTGTAAAATAACCGTTATTACGTATAGATATTAAGCTGGGATTCCTCTGCGAAGTTTATAAATGGCTGGTCTTTTATCATTGCGAAGAAAACGCGATTTTAACTCTATATGAGAGGAGATTGTATAAATGTGATAATTTATCATAAAGGGACGAAAATGGCAGGAAACATCAAAATCTTCAAAATTAAAAACTGTACAAAATGTTTTGTATGTAAATTAGCATATAAAGTTTTCCGTTTCATTTTTGGGTTTTTTGTTTATGTATTTGTGTGAAAGATTGGTTCAAAACACTTGCCGTAACGTTCCGAGAGAGAGAGAGAGAGAGAGAGAGAGAGAGAGAGAGAGAATGTTCTTTTAAGTAATATTGTACTACAATGCTGCAATACTGAAAAACTGAAAATAGCCTCTACATATTTCAGCATATTTTGCAAAGGCCTAAGGTTAAGTTGGAGAACTTTAAGGAGGTTTTCATATCCTAAGGGATATGATGGAAATGTATTATAGGCAATTAGAAACTCAGTTATCATTGGTAATGGTTCCTAGCCAAGGATTTGGGGAGGGGAGGAGGGAGAGAGAAGCGAACCCTACTTGCTGGCTTACTCAAGACTGGAAAAATAGTGGGGTTTGGGTCAGGATGGACATGTATCCATTTTAAAATTTGCCAAAGCTAATGATGAAATGAGCCGTTCAAGATAGAAGCAGCTGGAAGAGTTTTATTCAAAACGTAGACCCAACTGGGGATTAAGCTGAGAAAGAGAAATTATTTACACAGACAGTGGGGATCTTACAAAGGTCTACGCCTTGCTGTTTGCGATAAGTTGACGACTTGTGTTTGCAACATGTTTTTCTATTGTGTTGAGTCAGCCTAAGAGCACTGAAGTAATATTCACTTTGTACTAAATAAAGCTCCCACCCTTCCCCCCGCCCCACCCCCCACAAAAAAAATAATATTGAATTTTGAGCTAAGTATGTATTCTATTTTCTATTTGCAATTTAGTTTCATCCCTTTCGTAGAGGTACAGTAAAATTGTCTTTATTGCTTCACGTTGCAAAAGACCATTTATTTGTCTCCAGTAAAAAAGCTATGCAGAATTTATTTTACAGAGGCAAACTATACCCTTCACAATACATTATTTTTCATGTAAGCTCTTTTTTTTTATTTTTTTTTTATTCCTGAACAGCCTCAGGCCGGAATTCATTGCCATGAAAGAATCTTCGACGCTACAGTGATCAAAGGATGATGAAAATGCCACTCACAATAAAAGGCAGAACTATTTACTTTATCTTGGAATA
Organism: Macrobrachium nipponense; assembly: GCF_015104395.2. Taxonomy (NCBI): domain Eukaryota; kingdom Metazoa; phylum Arthropoda; class Malacostraca; order Decapoda; family Palaemonidae; genus Macrobrachium; species Macrobrachium nipponense. Next base: position 206,063,925 of record NC_087200.1, read on the forward strand.
AAGTTTACCCCCCTTTCATCTTTCTCAGATTCCCCAAATATTTGTTGACAAAGCTTTTGCTTTCCCTTCCCTCTGTGATACCTGAGCATTTTAAGGCCGTTTTGAGTCGTGCGCGCAACGGCTTATGAAACACGTAGGTAGATGATATTATTTTCACGTTACAAAATCCAAGTATTTTTTCTTGTCTCCTAAGGATTTGATGTATGTCATATGTTGGCTTATGTTCTATTATTTAATTCAGTCTCTTAGTTTCCTGACTGCTAGTGGGTGTAAAAGTGTGCCTGCACTACAGTGAAACATGCTGTCATTATTATTATTATTATTATTATTATTATTTATTATTATTATTATTATTATTATCATTATTATTATTATTATTATTATTATTATTATTATTATTATTATTATTCAGGAGAAGAACCTTATTCATGTGGACCAAGCCCACAGGAGCCATGAACTTAAAATTCAACCTTCCAAACAATATGGTGTTAATTTCATTTGAAAGAAGTAACAGAAGATGACAGGAAATTCAGAAAGAAGAGATTAGTTATTAGAAAATAAAAAAAAAATAATAATTAAACAATCAGTAAATAAATAGATAAAGATATAAGTAAATTATTAGATTCAAGGAGAATTGGAATTTATCGCATACATATCACGGACAGGTTGAAAACAAGCGAAGAACGGATCTTCGGGCGATGCTAAATAATCTTATAAAGCATCGGTGAAAGCTGTCAACAAGTCGTTAACTTATATCCAGCCTGTTTGAGATGTCTGAGCGATATGTTACCGACATGTGTTTACAACATGTTTCAATGGAGTGCGGACAAAACTTATGTATGGCAAAAGTTCTTTCAGAGACTGGGTTTCATTTAACTCATGTAATGCTACTTTTGGAAAACGAAACCACAAATTGGAGAGCAGATATTTAACAAATCCACAAACAGTTCGGTAACATGACGCTTAGATACTATTTGTGTGAGTTTTTTTTTTTAAGTAGATGTTCTTCGTTTTCTGTTTTTCTTTTTTAAGTTTCAGAGTTCGATACTTATCCTTTATCACAGTGTTAGTTGTAATTCTATAAAATATTTTCCAATAATTGATTTTATTATGTCATATTAAACAATTCTGATAATACATCAAAAGCCTAATAATCACAAGTTAGAGTAATGAGACAAACGAAGAAACAGACATATTATTAAGTGAATGAGAACTGGCAACCAAAGGTGAGAGATGTTTGAGGTGACGCTAAAAAAAGAAAGAAAAAAAAACCACAGACACAAACACATACATTTATGCATACCATGTCTCATAAGATATAAATTACCCATCAAAGCAAGTTCCCTACAATCTAACCTATACCTCATCAGAAACAATGTCATTTTTAAAAGGAATTGAAAGCAGTTTTACCTCATTAAAATCCAATTATTACCTGGAATACCTGGAATCACCTGCCCTACCTCATTAACATTAATGGAATGGAATTTAGAAGCAGGTCCAATCAATGCAAGTTACTGGAATGGGAATGGTATATCACTTGTTGCAAAATATTACAAAATATTTGTACCAAGTGGGACGAGCTTGATTTCCAGCAAAATGTTTATGTGAAGGAATATTATTTCACGTCAAAACTGATGACTGAACTGAACTTCTCGCAGATTCATTGAAAAGACTTAATTATTATTTTGAATAATACTTAGATACTTAAGTAATGGACATAAGACTAAATTTAATCTTTAAAATATAATAAAATGTTTATATTGATGATGGTTACAGCAAAATGCGTATGTGGGGCATTTTATCAAAGTATTTTATTTTTCATTTACTTTAGTGGCAAATTTCTAATGTTTTCACTACAAAAAGGAAAAACTGAATTTACGTGAAAAATAATAGATATGAAGAACTTGGCACCGCAAAGCTATGGAAGTCGATGTGGGTTGATGCCGACTCAAACAACGAATACCTGCGCGCAATAGGGATTTGTAGGTGAGAGGCGGCATTAACTTACACCTCTCGGGATAACCAAGTGGGTAAGCGCGTCACTGTACCTCCTGAATTCTTGTTTCCGTGGTTCGAGCCCATGAGCCAGCGAATTTCTCATCAACTAAAAAATTCCCATTTGGTTAACATATATGAAAATATAATAGAGCGAATTAAATAATAAAGGACATTTGTAGCCTAATGCCTATCTTTATCCTCTTTTTGCAAACTGACATCACCCAGAAATCATTTTGTTATTCTTGTCACAATGTTACTTTCCCTTTTTGAAGTATTTGCAAAACTAACATCATCCGCAAAAGAAAACTTCTCCACCAGAGAGTCAGACAATCTCATTAATATTTCCTTATCTCTCTGTTTCTCGAGAGAAACTTCTCACATTAGTTCTCGTCTACCGGAAGAGATAAAGTCTGAGAGAAGAAACTGGAGAGGTCTCCTGGAATTAGCTCTTAATTGAGAGAACTTTGGAGAAGCCGATGGAATTTAGAAGGGGTTAATCGGGAATTAGGAAAGTAATGGGAATGACCTGGCAATCCTAAAATTCCTTTTTGTTATTTGTGTTATTATCCTTAAAAAATCAATCTATCGGAAATTAAATTCTGAATGAGCTCGTAATTTCGTTTTTCGTTTATAAGATTAAACAATTATGTATATGGAAGCTCAGCTTTCTGTGGACTGTAAAAAGCTGCATTAGTCTCTCTCTCTCTCTCTCTCTCTCTCTCTCTCTCTCTCTCTCTCTCTCTCTCTCTCTTTCTAATTTCCACTTTAAAGTTCTTCCTTTTGAACATTATGAGTCTGATGATCCTTTTTCGGCCTTTCCTCTAATAATAATAATAATAATAATAATAATAATAATAATAATAATAATAATAATAAAATAAGTATCAAGACCTGAAAATACCAATACAAATGATATGGAATATGCCGGTGGAAATTGTACCCATAATCCTGAAAAGGAACCTTGAAAATCTAGAAGCGGAAGCATCTCTAAGACTCATGCAGAGGAGTGTGCTACTGGAAAAAGTGCACATTGTGAGAAAAGTTATACACTTCTAAGGAGGCAGTCGAATAGGATGACTGAGATAGACAAACAAAATAATATAATTGGCATCTCTGAATCCTCTTCATAGTTAAATGCACGAATGATAACCGCCCCCCTCGCGCCACAAAAAAAAAATAAAAAATCAAACGACCTGAAAATATGTGACTATCGTGGCCAGAAAAGAGAGACAGAATTTGAACCAAACGCGCCAAACCATTTTATTTATATTTCGAGACAGATATCACAGTTCCTCTTCAAAGCGAATATATATCCTCTTTTCCCTGAGGATTTTAAAACCGCATCGGAGTTGATATTACTTGTCAGGGAAGCTCAACATTTCATCAGGACTAAACGTGCCGAATCTCAGACCTGTTGAGACCAGTTTTTTCTTTTCTTGAGTGGATCTCTCTCTCTCTCTCATCCTCTCTCTATCTCACCCTCTCTCTTTCTCTCTTTCTTTCTTTCTCTCTCTCTTTCTACATACGTCCTATATCAACAAATCTAAACTGGGGTATGGCATTATGAAGTAATAATACAGAGATTGAGCATGGCTAATTTAAAATTTACATTCTGCTCTCAAAAAAAAAAAAAAAAACACATTTAATAGAATTCAGTCAATATTAGGGATAAAAAACGTACTTTAAAGAGAAAATTTTTCCCCACGCTTTCTGTATGTATGAGTAAGTATGAAGTGAATAAATATATAGTTTGGACTAATCGATATTCATGTAGATTTATCTATAATCTATATTTAAGAAAACACTCCATCCACACAGTTAATCTAAAGTAACCAACAAAACTACATCTAAATGGCCACTCTGAATACATCCTAACACCAAGTCTCTAGCCGAGAATTTCGGTCTGTCATCTTAATGCCAAAGACGAACAAGTTTATCCGAGAAGTCCTTTCATTGCAGAACGTATTGACCAATCGTCTTTGGAAGCCTTGAGAGGGCCAGATGGAAATACGCCCCAATTCCTTCACAGGTGAACTTCTTGTAGGTGTGTTCCTTGGTGCGGATTTGTTTAATAGGATATTTGATATGCTGAATAATTTTTACCACAAGATAAACTACACAAAATCAAATCTATCAATAAATTTCTATTCTTCGCTTTTGAGACTCAAAGTTATGACATGAAAACCTGAGTTATTTTTAAAAAATAAGATACAGAAAATATCCATGAAAGAAAAAATAGAAAAATATCGACAAAATATATATTCAGATGCATTAACTCAATTTAAAATCTAAAAGGTTGTCTTTGCACGCAGAGAAATGAGATTACATAAAGGTGATAAACATCTTGTTGGTTTCAGGATATGACGGTCATCTATTACAGTAGTCCAATTTTTGAGGGACTTGCGTGCAATAACGTTGTAATTTTAGTCACGACTTTTATTGAACCGTAATTATACTTCATGTAATGCAATGAGATTTTCTCAAACTACCTCTAATTAATGGGATTGTTTCTGTCATATGTGGCATTAATACTTCTCGGTAGAGCGTAATAATCTCTCTCTCTCTCTCTCTCTCTCTCTCTCTCTCTCTCTCTCTCTCTCTCGCTATTTTTTTTTTTGTTATCAGACCACGGTATTTTAGAATTATAGGAGGCAAGGGAGGAGATAATGATAACAAATGGTAACCATTCGACATAAAACAACGAAAGTGGAGTTAATAATCCCTGATTGTCAAAATAGCTTCCTGGGACTCAGAATGAGAACATGAAACGGTTCCAGCAGTTACATTCACCGAGTTGGTTGCCCGTCTAGGGGGAAACTCCTTTCCAACTACAAAGAGACTGTAGTTTGACTGGCATTTTAGAAGTTACTTTCCAAGTGTTACGTTACATGTTTGTAATTTTTTTTTTCATAAGTTATGTTCGTGAAGGTGGTCGTAAGTTAAAGTTCTGTATATAAAACCCGTTAGTGATTAATTTAATGGATGTAATTGACAGAATAAATGAATAAATAATTCACCTATTATTTGGATTCAGTTAACAATTTGAGAAGTAGATTACTTCATTTATTACACAGTAGATGCAATTACTAAAAGTAATTATTTAAAGATTTCATTTGTATCTTGATACTGAAATAACTCAATATCTCTAACGTTTATTGGCTGGAGTCAATCGACAATTTGAAAAAGCTAGATTGGTGAGTAAATTTATGTTTACTGTACAATATTTATATTTACAAATTCCTTATATCTAACTGCCATTCAAAAATTCCTGTTGATATTTAACTACATTTTCTGTGTTTTCTTTGACATAAACTTTTGCCGTTTTGATGAGAATATAAACAGGAAACAAATAAAAATAATACAATGAATTTTTATAAAATGAGGTAAATTTAGATGTTGCATCCTTAATTACAAAGAAGTCAAGTCCTTTAGCCTTATTTTTTTCACGTTTGATTCAAATTACAATCTAATGATATTTAGAGTAAGCTTGTTATAAGAAGTTTATCGTTTTATGTTTGGGAGATACAGTTATGATGTTAGAAACTGTAATCCTTTTATTTATAATGAAATCTAACACTATTGCAGCCGAAATTTGTATAAGGTATAATACAATGTATACTTGCATGTGTATGTAATTATGGTACTCATCAATATTAAGTTCAAGACGAATATTCAATGCTAGTTCAAACACATTAAGTATCCTAATACATCTTAGTGAATAAGACAAAAATAAGAAATAAAGCAACCTTTGAATTTTCCCAATTTGCCTTTTGTACTCGATTTGCTTTTCTGTGTATGTGTAGTACCCCCTGAGGGCAATAATTTAAGGTTAGTATCCTTTCTGAAATACAACACATTACGTATTCTGGTGTGAATCTGATCCAATTGGATGGAAAAAGGAATAAAGCAACTCTGGTCAACTTCAGAGAAATATATTGCCCATTGGTGCAGCGTTAAAAGAGCTTCTGCTTTCAATGGAAAGGGAAGGATTAACTGGGTCCTTTCAGTCAATTCAAACCGTAATTCTGAATGCCTTTCAGTGTTATTTAACTAAATTGGCGGCTGTGGTATTGGATAAAACTGAAAAGCATCTACGTATGTTTCTCTGTCAGTCTCCTTGAGGAGGCTGTGTCACTACCCTTAAATTATTCTCATTGTTTTTTTATAAATTTACTCGCATTTTTATCTATTTATTCATTAATTTGTTAATTTAACCTTTCTTATATAACGACCGATAACATCTTTCAGCAAAATACGGAATAAAATTTTTAATAGGAAATAGACGTAGAGGAACGCCAGAATAAACTTTTATCTTGAAATGGTAACTGGTATGACAGATCAAGTAAAAGGAAGTTATATCATTTCTTTTTAAATGGTCAGAGTCAAATAGTGAACCACCAACAATCCACATAAGGCAGTCCTGTAACTATCGAAGTTGATTGCAAAGTGTTTTCGTGAATAAAATATGTTAAAGTTTTTTGGCCATAACTAAGGTATATTATATTACGTTTTTGTTGTAGACAATTGAAGGTAAGATAAACATAACGAGTGATATCTTTTGAGTTATGTCATGATATTAAAGGTTCAGTTTGCTAAATAAAAAAAAATGGAAATATTGGCTATATTACTTAAGGGAAAAATATACCAGCTAGTGAGTGAGATCTGCCTGAAGCATATTAAGGGGTTGGGAGGTTGACTAATTTTCTCAGAAACGAAACATTTAAAAGTACTAGAGTCACTTCCATAGAATAAAAATGTGTTATGTCATCAGAAACAAGTTACTATCTACGTAACAGAACTTAGGTCACTTGACCATTTTAGGCAAAAGAATCCTAATATATTCCAGTACGAAAAGGGATTCATAACACTACTCAGAGATAGACAAAGAATAACATTTCAGGAATACTTTCTAATTTTGTCAACATTTACAAAGCATTTCTATAATGCGTACCTCAAGTTTCCTCGTGGATATAGCACATGAGATAATGTACGAATCTGGGAAACGGAAAAACCCAATTTTTATGATAGCTGGACATAGGCATAACTAATTTGAAATTTAGTTGAAATCTTTTATGCTAACGGTGAACATCAAAGGCTGGTTGCGCTGCTGAACGCCAATTGTCTGAATTAATTTCAAATTACATAAATTAGTATTTGGTCCAAATCAAGCCTCTTCACAAGAAATTAATCGACAGTCTCTTTAGCATTCAAACAATTCCCTGTAATTATGTAATTATCGTTCACAAACGGCGTGTTTAAATGATTGTTTTGCGCCCAATACGTTTGATCTATGTTGCAACTTTGGAAAAAAAAATAAAACTTGTCCCTTTAATTTAAGCTCGATTCCTATCTATCACCGAGAGAAGAGGTTTACCAAACACGAAACTAAGCGATTCACGGAGTTTTTTTGTTTTTGTTTTTCATATTAAAGTCATAATTAATCCGTTTATAGCGAGAGGTCAGATCTAGCTTAGTGTCATAATATAAAAAGCTTTTGTGGCTCTATATTTAGTTACGTGATTCCAGAAATATAGTTTGTGTAATATTAATAATCTGCGTTCGCTAAATTCCTAGCTTATATTCATCGACTTTTATTGAATTCCAATTTCATATTCAATTACTTTAATTAAATTCCAAGTTCATATTTATGTTCATTTATTGAATTACATATCTATAATCGTCGTCAACCAGCCTAAGCTAAATTTTTCTCCAGGAAAATAGACATCTCGGTGGAGCATCCAGCCGTCCAGGACGGTACGGAACTACCCTTGCTTCAGGACTTGCTGTCTCGATCCCATCTCATACAGGGAGATAAAAAAAAAAACCTATTATTAAAACGGTCTTAACCGGACAATAGGGTGGATTCAATGGTTTGTACATGTAAGTAGAATACAGGCTCGTTAAGTGTGCGTCTCTGGACGAAGCCTGAGTTGTATCGAATTTTGCATATCATTATTTTGTCAAATGGGAAGGCTTTTAGTGTAAGAAGTTTTGCTGAAATTGCAATTACTAAATGAATGTAGAAAGAAAAAAGATGATAGTATTTGGAAGACCCAGTGACTTCGGATAAAGCAGTTAGCTCTCTCGTAATTATTGAGCAAATTAAAACGATAGCTAGAAAGACTAAGTAATATTCTTAGAAAATTTTGGGAATGGAAGTCTTCAGGAACTGTCTGTGAGTTACTTGTCTCATTAAAGATTTAGAAAAATAAGGAAAAAGTTGTTTGTTATTTTCGTAACTTTTATGCAATAAATTAAAACTGTATCAAGACTAAAATGATACAACACAATGGCATAAATAGACAATATGAACATTCCTGTCCTGTGGATTCCATCGAGTTGATAGTAATAAAAATGGTTCATTCAGTATACATATCCGGCTTAGATGATGCTTGGAGTAAAAAACAATAATTAAAATAATATGTATATGAATATGAGGTAATACATATATAGATATCTAATATAATATATAATATAATATATAATATATCTATTATATATAAAAAAATGAAATATATAATCTATTATAATATATATATTAATATAGCTAATATTATTTATATATATATTATATATATATAATATATTAGATATATAGATATAATATCATTCGAGCTACAAAAATGTCCTTCAATATCACTTCGCTCTACCTCGGAATTGATATATTTTCATATATGTAAACCGAAGAGGAATTTTTAGTTGATGATAATTTCGTCCCCTCATGGGATCGAACCACCGTCTAGCGGACAGGCACGAAATCAAGACGACATTGACGTTACCGTTTCAGCTAACAGTGAGGCTATAAGTTTATACCGATTCTGACCTTACAAATCACCATCGAACGTTCGAATTGGCTAACATGGTAAAGGGGGTTTCATATCGATTCTAATTACGAAAAAAACCGAGTTCGATGGTAATCTGTAAGGTCAGAATCGGTATAAACTTATAGCCTCACTGTTAGCCGAATCGGTAACTTCAATGTCTTCTTGATTTCGTGCCTGTCCGCTGCACGGTGGTTCGATCCCATAAGGGTACGAAATTATTATCAACTAAAGATTCCCCTTTGGTTTACATACATGAAAATATATCAATTCCGAGGTAGAGCAAATTAAATATTAAAGGTCATTTGTAGCTCGAATGATTTATATGAATCACGGTGATGTGATAATTATTCATATATATATATATATATAATATATATATATATATATATATATATATATATATATATATATAGATATATATATATATATATATGATACTTAATGGCCTCGTATCAGGACTCAGTTCTCAGATCCGGAGTCCCGGATGTGTCCTGTGCATCGGATATTGATTGCTTTATAAATAAACGATAGAAGCAATAAGTTTTAAATGTCGATACAGAGTCAGATCAAAAAGTCCATTTATACGGAAGAAAAAATCGGTAAAAACGAAAAAAACAAAAAAGGAAAACTCCGGGATAAAAACGGAGTGACTTCCATCAGGTCAGGATAATTACATTTAATCCTTGAGCAAGGCGCATTCTTAATTACTTCGAATGGTAAGGGAAAGGGGCATGCGGAAGGGGGGGAGGGGGAGACCATGGGATCATTGTAATTAAGAATGATCTGTGACGGTATTAAGCGAAGATTTTAAATGAAGTCGGATTCCCATCCTTGCTTCTCCTACGGCGTTTTTTTTCTTCTTCTTCTTTTTAATTAAGTCGCTGGAGATGAACTATAGCTATAAATCTTGTGTGTGTGTTTACATATAATATATCATATATATATAGTATATATATATATATATATATAGATATATATATATATATCTATATATATATAGTATATATATATATATGTATATATAGTATATATATTTATATTATAGATATATATATATATATATATATATATATATATATATATATATATATATATATATATATATATATACATACATATATATATATATATATATATATATATATATATATATATATATATATATATATATATATATATATATACATCACTCACTTAAAATCGATGGGATCTGTATAATAAAGATGGATTAGATATTAGGCTTATAAATATAAAATCTTCTGTGATTAGATTCACCAACACTATAATGTGAATAGGAAATTGCCATTTTATAAATTTAAAGAATGGTATTGTCCCTCCCTACCTCCGTCCCCCCCGCCTCTCTCTCTGTCTCTCTCTCTCTCTCTCTCTCCCCCCGCCTCTCTCTCTCTCTCTCTCTCTCTCTCTCTCTCACTCACTCTCTCCGTTTGTTCACTCTCGTTGACTCTGATGTCCTGTTGATGGCTTTGCTAATCTGGATATAGACCAATCAGACTTTCATAGCAACACCCTGGCAGCAAACGCCTCGTTTTTTGCATTCATGGTCTGGTTACAGCTGAAACGCTTCTGGAATGGAGTGTGAATTTGACATTAACTATTTCTTTCCCTCAGAACATTTTTTATTCCCACCTACTTAAAATACAAATAAAATATCAAAGCCGATGAGTGATTGATGCAAGTATCTTAAGTTAATATAACACAGAATACGAGATCACAAGGCCGTGTCATGCTTGAATATGACAGGAAGCAATGGATTGCGTTAACTGAGACCTTGAGAGATAAATTTGCTTAAATATTACTCTCAGTAGACATTTTAGGAAACAAATTCAATGACGAAACAAGTTATTGGTCGATTTAAAGAAAATTTAGTATTTACTTATTTTCATCACTTAAGTATAATTTCTCTACATTACCATTATACGAGAACACAATATTGCCAATAATGGAAGGTTGCTCTAGGACACTGTAAACCTATCAGTATGTAAGACATAGCAAAATATTGCAATATCTGTATCAGGATAAGTTTGTTATACTTTATTAAAAGGGAAATGGTAATTTCAGAGGAAACTCGTTATAAAAGTTTTTATAAAAAAGTAATGTGGATGCTTTAAATGTATGATGGGGTGTAAGGATTTTATGTGAGTAACACATGCACATGAACACACAAACTGTGTGTGTGTGTGTGAGAGAGAGAGAGAGAGAGAGAGAGAGAGAGAGAGAGAGAAATACTCTAGGCCTCTTAGACGGTTACATTTCATTATTAATAGATCCACGGGTGTGTGTGGATTTTGTGTATGTTTCCGTGCTTTTTATTAAGTGTTACTTGCGCGAAAATATTTTTATTGCAAATTGTGAAGAAAGTCTACAGATATTTGCCTTTAACTATTGATAAATTAGTCTTTGTGTGTGTGTTTGTGTGTATGTACGTACACTGTTTACCAGCGCCCATATTATTCACTATATCATACAGCCAGTACTACATGACAAATGCATCACAGAGAAATAAACTGGGCAGGAAAAAGCCATCAAGCTGCAAGATTTATATCCTGGACGTCACCAGATAAAATCGGGATCAAAAGACCTTTGGAATTGATAGGAATCGGTCCCCTGAGTCTCGTTTGAGTAGAATTCAGACAAAAACCGATAAATCTCTTCACTCGGAATAATTATAGAGTCTTCGATAAGGTAACAAGAGATTCCACTTCCTTTTATGGTCTGGTTCGAGATAACTTTACTGGGAAATGGATAGAGAGAGGAATTCTGTTTGAGAGGAGATACGGTCTAGTAACAGTTGAGTATCAGGTTACTGTAGTTAATAAAATATAATTAAGAATGCATATTTCTGTTTTATTTTCTTTCTATACAACTGATAAAGTTAAGCATATTATTGCGAAGACTGTATTTTCGTATGCAAAGACTCTTGCTGTGGCTGGGGACGATTTCAGAAATCATTATATGTATATATATGATAACCTAAAGGAAATAATACGTTTACAATATTCCAGCAAAGTAATAAAGAACTGAAAATAAAGACTTTTACAGACTTCGTCTCAGAGAAAGTAACACACGAGCCCCTTTCTCTAAAAGAAAATCCCGCTAAGATTGTCGGCGCAAAATAAGGATGAAACTGGGTTGGAAACAAGAAGGAACTGCCATGTTATCACACAGCACAAAGCTCAGGTTTTATTTATCTTTATGTGTAACTTCTCTCAGTGACAGAGAGAGAGAGAGAGAGAGAGAGAGAGAGAGAGAGAGAGAGAGAGAGAGAGAGAGAATGTGGCAAGAACTTAAGAAAAAAATGTTTTCATAAATGTAAAGACCTAGCACACACACACACACACACACACACACACACACACACACACACACACACACACATATATATATATATATATATATATATATATATATATATATATATATATATATATATATATATATATGTGTGTGTGTGTGTGTGTGTGTGTGTGTGTGTGTGTGTGTGTGTATGTAGGTATATAGTATATATTATTTTCCCCATTCAATGCATTTATTTCTCAGAATTTCTTTCAAATTCGTTGTTCCTTTCTGAGTCCACTTTTCCATGAAGACTCTTTAGTGCCATTCTTGATTCTGAATTTGAATCTGAAGGTTCTTTAAAATTATTCTCTTTTTATTTCAATAATTTGCTTACAGTTTTTCCATCCATTTATCTATTCATTTGTTAATTTACGTTTCGTTTCAAATGATTGATCTCTCTCTCTCTCTCTGAGTTGCTTATTGCCTTCTGTTACGTCTTTCAAATGAACTCCATATTCATTCAGAAGAAGCTAGAATTTCAAGTCAATGGACCCTGTGGTGGGCGTGTTCCACATGTTCATCGTGTCCATAATAATAATAATAATAATAATAATAATAATAATAATAATAATAATAATAATAATAATAATAATAATAATAATAATAATAATAATAATAGTAATAATAATAATAAAATGCCATTGTTCTCTCCTTCCTTATGTGTACGACAATAACCTTTGGCAAATGGAGTTATGGACCACAAAATGCTATCTGATTTTAAAATATTTTACATCTCATCTTAGTCTCCTCTACAACAACTCTTGCCACGATATTCAGAAAGAGAATGAAATCTATTTGAGATGTGATTCGACGCCTTCTCATTCCTCACCGCATTCCCTGCTTTATGATGGTGCATTCCAGCTTTGTGGAAATGGGTCTTGCGTTGGAGGAGCCATCGATCTCGGCTGCATTATACTAAGGGAGACATTTATCACCCTGGCTGTGGCATGCAACACCTGCAGCTGCTATGAAGGTGGTCAAGATGAATTGTGGAAGGAATCGGATGAAATGTTTCTCTCGGGATTAGGAATCCTTTCTGGGAGATCTTTGTCTTTATGTTTTTCAATGGAATCGAGAGGATGTTCTGAAACTGGAAAAGCAAAGGGGCTAAAGATGCATAGGTATATGTCAAATGCGTAGTAGTTAAAAACCTTTATAGATAATCAACAATCCTTATTTATATTCTGACCCACAAGCAAACACTACCAGTTCTCCCTGAAATATATATATATATATATATATATATATATATATATATATATATATATATATATATATATATATATATATATATATATATATATATATATATATATATATATATATATATTTCCCCCCCCCCGTTTTTATTAAACTACACAAATTGGAAACCCTTACCTGCTGTCAATGGTGTCCTCTGTCTGCAACCATGTTGTTAGGCTATTAAGATCTCGTAAGTATAAAATTACACTATTTATTACCCAAAGCAGTTGAATATAAAATAGAACAAAATGATTAACAAGTCATAATGACAGAAAACCCAAATCTGCCCATAAGGAAACCAGTAAGTTAACATTCTACCCTCCTGACTAAGAATTCACTCCCAGACCCAAAATGTCAATAAGTTCATTTAACATAGTCAGGTTAGAGAATCCCGTCTCTAAATTAGCCATGGAATAAGACCCATCTGTAATAAAGATATTAATGGATAAAAGATACACTTCACACATCACTCTTTTCAAAGTATTCACGTAAAGAGAGTATTTCACACTTCTCTCTCTTTTCAAAGGTGACGGTTTTCTAAGTATTACAAAATATGCATCATACCTTTATGATGGGGCTTTCTCTCCCGCCACTCGGTGTGTACCACCTCTTAGCATTCACATAAAGGAATGTGACTTTCGCAAGTGCCTTGGAATATTAGGCCTGTAACACCCATACAAACGAATGTACATGCCTCACAACCGGGTGAGTGATTTCTTGGTTAAACTGCTTGCCTATTCAAATTCCTTTCTCATGTAAGCTGCCCCTACAGCTCAGCCTGTCTCCAAGCGAGAAGTGATGTGACTTCACTTAACATTACATAGTACATCACCTTGGCATTTTAAACATATTATTAATCATTGTCCCTCTTTCATCTGACATATATATATATATATATATATATATATATATATATATATATATATATATTATATATATATATATAAATATATATACATATATATATATATATAGTATATATATATATATATATATATATATATATATATATATATATATATTATACGAGGTCCATTCAAAAAGTATCCGACCTTGGTTCATAAAACGACAAATAATTCACCAATCAGCAAATTAGTTTGTGGGAGTTGACAGAACTCTTACTGCGCATGCGTGTAAATTTTGAAAGCTTTAGTGTGTGGCGGTACCCGCCTGTGAGGGCTAGAGTGCAGACGTCCAGCACCACCTCGTCGGATTATCGTCCTTACACAACATGTCGGAGCGCATCGAGCAGCGTTACTGCATTAAGTTCTGCTACAAGCTTGGTGATACACAAGTGCAAACTATCCAGAAGATTCAGCAAGCCTTTGGCGATGAAGCCATGGGAATAACACAGATAAAGGAGTGGTATAATCGCTTCAAGCAAGGACAAATCTCAGTTGAGAGCAAGCCACGGTCAGGCAGGCCATCCACCAGCAAAAACGAAGAATTAGTTGAAAATGTTCGTCGAATAATGGAGGACGACCGTCGTATAACCATCAAAGAAATTACTGAAGAAGTAGGAATAAGCACAGGATCAGTTCATACAATTTTAACGGAAGATTTGGCCATGCGACAAGTGTCTGCTAAATTCGTTCCCAAGTTGCTGGTGGAACAGCAGAAACAACTCCGCCTGGAAATGGCACAAGACCTGCTTGACTGTGCTAACAGTGACTCTGACTTCATGAAGACTATCATCACTGGTGATGAGACATGGGTGAACTCTCCAGACATGACACCTTGTGACTTCTGGCTGTTCCATAAACTGAAAACAACCCTGAAAGGGAAGCGTTTTGAGTCGAGAGAGGATATTATGAGAAAAACGACAGCAGAGCTTTACAGCATCCCAATGTCAACATTCCAGAGATGTTACCAGCAGTGGCAGCACCGGTGGGAAAAGTGTGTGCACTCCCAAGGGGAGTACTTTGAAGGTGATTGAATTAAAAAACTTCAAATGTGTAATTTTTTTTTTTTATGGACCAAGGTCGGATACTTTTTGAATGGGCCTCGTATATATATATATATATATAATTATACATTGCTACTTTCAAAATGTATGTTTCCCCTCTTTGTAATGTTATGTAAAATTTTGTAAAATTTTTTCAGATTCCTGGATAGCTTAGAATTAGGATGTTTTAAAATGAGTGTTCAGATTTCGCATTACATATTGAAAAGAATATATATATAACGTAAAAAGAGAGAGATTTTCTTTGTCCGTTCGAAGCTATGATTGTTTCCCCTTTTATGTCAACACTGTAAGATTAGAGGGTCTGCGAGATCCGTTTGCTTTCCTAAATCTGTCAACGCATTTGATAAGCGATCAAATCAAGTCTTCGCGATGTTATCAAAACATGTCAGTCTGAATTATCGCTCAACCTCCGTTTTGATCGGGTACGTGTCTGTTGAGCAGAATCATCTTGTAGGCGTATGTCTTTGATCAAAGCCACGTGGGGATTGCACATTTTTTATGTGAAGTTGCGTCAGATTTCCGAAGCTTCTAGAAGAACTGTCTCAGAACGTTTTTTTGTCATCTCCTCAGTCCAGTTTTCACAAGGGAAGAGATTTCATTATATCTTAGAACCTCGAGGCATTAACATCTCTCTCTCTCTCTCTCTCTCTCTCTCTCTCTCTCTCTCTCTCTCTCCATCGCATAGCACTTTTGATCTTAAAGTAACGTAATGTAAACTGGTCACTCGTAACATTTTAGAATTTCAGATTTGATATTTCTTAGAGTTTATTTAGTGTTAAATAGTGTCTTTTGTGGAATCTGAACAAACATTGTTTCGTAACGTCGCCTGGTTTTTGTGAAAGTGTGATTCAAGCCTGCAGCAAAGAAAGAAAGAAGTTGGTATACCAAAAAGGTAAAGTGTTATATTTTTATTAGTTGCAACTAATAACGGTTAGGTAACAACTAATAACTAAAAGTTAATAGGAACAGTCATTAACTAATAACGGATAGGAACTGTGGTTAACTAATAATTGATAGGAACAGTGGTTTGGTAAAAACTGTTGGTTACAATGTTTTGAGTGAAAAAGATTTACACTTTTACACATTGTGTATTTTTGTGTTTGTGTTTGTTCCATTGTTTGTGTACTTGTTCATTTTCTTTTTGAAGTGTGCCTTTTTATTTTATATTTTCATTTACATTCACAATTTAATTGACTTAGTTATTTTCATTGCTTAATCATTGCACATTTAATTAAATTTAACACTTGTGAATTAATTTGCATTTACTTAGAATTCTTTTCAAATTTTGTTTATTGTTAGCAGCGTTGTGAATTAATTTCAAATTTTCAATTATTGCCTAACACTTTTGAATTTTGATTGAATTAATTTTCTTGAATTTTGTGATAAATTAATTTTGATTTAATTTTACTTAATTGATTCAAGAATTATTTAAATTTTACTTTGTTTTCAGGTAACAGTAATTTTTACTGATATTGTGAATTTTACTTATAAATTTTGAATGTAATAATAAATTTTTGTATTTAAAATTTTTATAAGTGTTTTTATTTTTATACCAGTATATTTGCATTTGATTATATTGATGTTAGGTAGAGACATAGAGTGGTAATTGATTTGCTTTCCTTCAATTTACTTGAAGTGACTTAGAACCAGGGAAGTACTTAGACTTCTGAAATCAGGGAAATACTTAGACTTTTAAAGTTGTTGATGGAGTGATGCCCTTTGATTAATTTAAATTAACTTACAAGATTACCTCACACCTGTTTTGATGAACTTAGTCTGATTTACTGCAATACTGGTTTAAGGGATCACTGTTGCCTTTAGAGTATTCAGTCGTTTAATACGTGTTATGAGGGTTCATGTGTCTGGCTTTTGGTGAGGTAATAATTGATGAATGGTAACCAAATAGATATATATATATATATATATATATATATATATATATTATATATATATATATATATATATATATATATATATTATATATATATATATATATATATATATATATATATATATATATATATACATATATATAATATATATATATATATATATATATATATATATATATATATATATATATATATATATATATATATATATATATATATATATATATATATATATATATATATATATATATATATATATATATATATATATATATATATATATATATATATATATATATATATATATAGATATATATGGTATATATATATATATATATATATATATATATATATATATATATATATATATATATATATATATATATATATGTGTATATATGTATATATATATATATATATATATATATATATATATATATATATATATATGTATATATATATATATATATATATATATATATATATATATATATATATATATATATATATATATATATATATATATATATATATATATATATATATATATATATATATGTGTGTGTGTGTGTGTGTGTGTGTGTGTGTGTGTGTGTGTGAATATAACTCATGGAACTGAAATTTGCTAACGAAATATAACTATAATTATTGCAGAGACGTAAACTATTAATATAAATAATAGAAAATCAGAAATGAAAGTAAAAATCTAAAATCACCATAGGCAAATACAACGCTTTGTAAACTGGTAGAAAAAAAAAATATTTCCTAGTCTCTTGTCGAAAACGTTCACAATTTGCTGTTGCTGTGGGATTGTTTCAATTCGGTTTCCAGCAACAGCAACTCACTGGAGGGCTTCCTGGAGCAGCTTCGGTTCTCTTCCAGATAACACCTGGATGAAGATCTTCTCCATTTTTTTGCAGAGCTGAAGCTCGAATCTTGAACAACAACTGGTGAGACATTGCTTGAGCGACTGTTTGAGTGAGTGAAACGTGGAATAGAAAGAGAGAGAGAGAGAGAGAGAGAGAGAGAGAGAGAGAGAGAGAGAGAGAGAGAGAGAGGAAAGGTGAGACAGACTCGCATACAGACAGACCGAAAATTGGACATGTAATGACATATTTATCACTGGACAATGAGTTTGCTGAAATAAAGTTAGATGGAAAAATTTTATCGGTGAACTTTGAAGTTCTCCGATAAAACTAAATGTATTATATATATTATAAATAATTAATTGAAATGCTAATATTCTAAACAGTGGAAGACGATTATAAATCATCTTCAATTACGGAAGATAATTTCAAGAAAGTATGCATTCTTTACATAGTAACATTGCAAGCATCTGAAATGGGTTACCTGTAAAGGCATGATGAAGCTTGCACATACCTTTTCCTTCCTTACAAAAATACAGAAAACAATCTCATGAAAACTTCCTCCATCTTTGCACTGTTTATACATTTCTGCTTTTAGATTTCTGTCTGTTTTTCTCTGCCTTGTTTTTCCCAGCCCCGTGATTTCTGAGGAGGACGAAGCAGCCAGGGCGAAAGAATTTATATTTTTCCAAGATTTTTAACCATTTCTGGAAGGCACCAGAGATTCCAGCGGACTATTGCAGGGCAATGGGTTGCATCTCCTACTTTAAGAGGTGATATATTTTGTGGCGCCCACCTTTCAGTGAGGAGAAAGAATACTGGAACTTCGAGATTTCTTTTCATATCTGTTTTTGTACCTCCAGGAAATCGGAAAAATAACACGTTGTTTCTGTAGCGTTTCAGTATTAATATTGAAGGGTTCGAAATAGTTGTGGCCTTGCCATGTGAAGTTGTAAAATGGCAAACTCGGTAAATAATTTATTTTTTAAATTTGTTACATTGAAATTATATTATCGGAAGAAATTTTTTCATAAGATTTAAATTTGACAATAAAATGTTTTATAAAACAAAATTTATGAAAATGAATATATATCAGCAAAATCAATATATTTAGCTCAAATTATTTATAGACAGACCAGCACGATCATCACTAACCTAGGTGGCAAAGACGATTCATTATCTCCCAAGGCACTCACTTTAGGTTTATTTCTGCCTTGAGAGAATTCGCATATATATATATATATAATATATATATATATATATATATATATATATATATATATATATATATATATATATATATATATATGATATATATATATATATATATATTATATATATATATATATCATTCGTAGTCGGATAATTGCCATATATCCTTTCATCGTTTAGCATGCTATTAATAGTCACCCGCACCTCCCGACGGCCTTCCCCCCACCCCAACCCCAACCCACCCAAATCACCGTCACTCCTCTCCCCTGGGCTTCGACCTTTGATGTGTTAAAAACAGATAAATAAGTAGGTAGAGAGAGAGACAGACAGAGACACAGAGAGACACAGAGAGAAAGACACACAAAAAGAGAGAGACAGAGAGAGATCTTTACTTTGTTTCAAATTCCCTTAAGCTAATTGTTATGTTTACTTAAAGGTTTGATCTTGTTGTCTTTCTAATCCACTTATAAATTCTCACCTTTTATAATTCCTCTTCATTGATAATGCAAAAACCATTTTGATGTATTCTATAAAGTTTCCTTCTTTTTTATTTTATTACTCTACCAATAAATCCTTTCAATTCCTCTGCCTTCACGGACTACATCTGGAACTGATATAAATTCTCTCTCTCTCTCTCTCTCTCTCTCTCTCTCTCTCTCTCTCTCTCTCTCTCTCTCTATCCATTCGATTCCAATGCTCTCGAAGCACCGAGTGTTTATTTTAGTCGACTGGGGGAATTGATCTAAATAATAGATAACCGAAATATCTCAATCTCTTCATGTTTGGTTTTCCTCCGCATTTCATTGCTCACAATTAGATAAAACTAGATTTTTCTGATATTTAATAAAGAGTAGGCATTACATATATATATGTGATATGCTGAGAGAGAGAGAGAGAGAGAGAGAGAGAGAGAGAGAGAGAGAGAGAGAGATAGAGTACGTTAAAAATTTCTTTCTACAAAATATTTACTATATATATTTATATATATATATATATATATATATATATATATATATATATATATATATATATATAAATTATATATATATATATATATATATATATATATATATATATATATATATATATATATATATATAAATATAAAAGGAACTAAAGGTGGTCGTGGGAGCTCTTAATATGTTTACCAAAAATAATTAAATGAAAATAAAAGAAACCACACTGTATATGAATAAAACGCATATTTTCAATTTGACAAAAAGAAAAAGCTTTCTTCCCAAACGACGGAACTTTGCTCCAAAACTAACATTAACAACCATTCATTAGAGAGTCATATATTTATTGTCCTCCTTCACCATTAATCTCAGTTTTTGTGTCGTTTCTGTTTTAACAGAGAAATTTATCTCAATATATTCGACTCCAGCTATAACTTAACTCCCAGTTCCCGTTTATCAGAGAGGTCTCCCTGAAATATATGTTATTTCCAGTGAACAGCTTTTACTGTTTATTGAAATGTTCGTTCCCGTAACGCCTAGACTATTTTTGCGTAATGCATTTTGGATAACACATTTCGCACGCCCGTTATAACGAATTGGTAAATTATAGTGCTTGGTTTTTCATTAAGCGTCTGTGTATTTATGTCTTAAGTGGAAATTTTTTTTATTGTTTATGGGAGCTTCTGTAGACATGATAAAGTAAATGTGAATTTAGCTACATGGACTTGTAAAATAACACTATTATTATTATTATTATTGTTATTATTATTATTATTATTATTATTATTATTATATTATTATTATTATTATTATTATTATTATTATTATTATTATTATTATTATTAAAAAGAATGGCACCCTATTAATGAAGTTTGCCTTCTTCCATTATTATTATTATTATTATTTATTTTTTTTTTTTTTTGCTCTATCACAGTCCTCCAATTCGACTGGGTGTTATTTATAGTGTGGGGTTCCGGGTTGCATCCTGCCTTCTTAGGAGTCCATCACTTTTCTTACTATGTGCGCCGTTTCTAGGATCACACTCTCCTGCATGAGTCCTGGAGCTACTTCAGCCTCTAGTTTTTCTAGATTCCTTTTTAGGGATCTTGGGATTGTGCCTAGTGCTCCTATGTGTACAATTTCCACTGTTATGTCCGATGTAAGTTCCGAGGCCCAATCCGAGGATGCCTCGGAACTTACATCGGGATGACGTCAATGCGCCTCTCCAAGAGGATCTCCTGTCACGCGCAGGAAGGAGCAGTATTTAATCATGCAAGGACTGCCCATAATAAAAGAATCCGACGCAGTGACATCGTTGGTAACTTCGAGGTTATCGACCAAGCACCTGATCTACGTCGTTTGCGAATCTTAGAAGCGCTGCACATCGGGAGGGAGAAGCCCAGTTTGAACATCACACAGGAGACCTTCCTCCTCCCCGCCGCCGTCAGGAGAGCAACAGACACCGCCCCACAACGACCATCGCACCAGAGGGATCCTGAGGATGATAGAAGCGTTAGCTCTCATCCTGAGGACGTCCCTAGTAACCCTGAGGGTGATCGCAGCTTAAGCTATCGCCCTGAGGACGACCTGGTAGCACGCCCTTCGAGGGGACCTCCACCATCATCAATAAGGATGAGGCTCCGCCCACGAAAAGGACAGCCAACCAGCAACGGGCCCCCTGATGACATCGCTCGTGACGTCACAGGTATTGCCCAATGAAAAGTGAGGTACCCGTTTCTTCAAGCCAACCGAATGCAATAAATAGCATGAATACATCTGACACAGACCATTGCACTCAGCGATCCCGTCCCAAAGATGGCCAAACGAGGTGGCCGAAACATGTAGACGCCATTTAAAAACCAAAAAAGAAGGAATAACAAGAAATACCGGATAGACCCCTGACGACTACGGCTGGTTTCCGACCTACGAAACACACCTGTATACCTGTTGACGACCCCAGCCTGTCCTGATAACCAGTTTGCTTTTGATAACACCAGCCCGCCCGAAATTTCCGTTGACGACCTACAGCACGATGAACATTGGACAGCTGCTTTATAATACCAGCGTGCCAGAGAAGCAAATCATAAGGAGAATTGAAAGAATATTGTACAAAATCAATTCTGTGAATTCTGCCATTATTTTTAATAAATATTATTATTATTATTTATTATTATTATTTATTATTATTATTATTATTATTATCATTATTATTATTATTATTATTTTAAGATAACGAGTTCCTACACAAGAATGAGTTAAAAGTCACACTAAATGAAGATTGAATACATTAGACATTTAAAGTAGAGCTTCCGTAATAGAGAACAGTATGCCTTTTTTTTTTTTTTTTTTTTTTTTTTTTTTTTTTGCTTCTACCTAACTTAGAAGTAATAAATAAGCTTAAATGTGTTTTTTACAGAAATAAATTATTTATATATTACAGAGAGCAAATAGAACAATACGAATTCAGCTTTGCTTGATAAGAAGGATTTTTCGTAGCAGCATAGACTCTTGCAGGTTGAGGCGAAATATGCCGAGTACAGAAGATAGGGAACGGCAAAAAAGCATCAGATGAAAAAGTTGTATCCAGCTCATTCTGTTATTTTTGATGTGATTAAGCTATGATCAGTTGGATATCTTGCAAATTTGGCATATTTACTGCTAAAAATAGTTGAATATAATTATCTTCAATAACGGCAATGTTGCCATCAGTATTTACTTCATGTCTACCCCTCCCCCACCCTATCTCTCTCTCTCTCTCTCTCTCTCTCTCTCTCTCTCTCTCTCTCTCTCTCTGCAAAATTACATAACACTGACATATCTCGCAATTCAGACTTATTTAAAGAAGTGTTTTCATCATTCAGGTTAATACATTTACTCTTTTGTTTTCAATATTTAGCGTTTTACATAACACTGATTTAGGTACATCAGTCAGTGGGACATTATTTAAATATTACAAGATTAAGACCCGGACGAATGTTCCTTATGTATTTTATGAGATCCGAGCTAACACCTTTATAAAAATCATAAAATCCAACCTTTGTAAACTGAAGATAATGTTTGTGAAAATACGTCATGATTTTTAGTAATGTCTCTCGTTAAAATCCTTTTAGCATCAATAGCAAAAGTCTAAGCATCTTCTCAACCAATAAGAATACCTCTGGCATCCCTTTGCTTTCTTTGTTACCTGGGGAAGGGAGAAGACGCTAATTTCAAGGCTAATTTTGGGAGCGACGCCTCCAAACTAATTACTCTTTTTTGTCATTACTTGACGTCGTTCAACTCCTTCAAGTGGAGCCCTGGGTAGGTTCGGATCTGTTCTTGACATACAGTGTATAAGAGGGGTAGGGAGAGAAGAAGAAGAAGAAGAAGAAGAGAGAGAGAGAGAGAGAGAGAGGAGAAGGGACGCAGCTACCCATTTAAAGGAGCATCATTGCTTTGTCAGGTATCATTACATAGGTCTGATTAATACAATTAGAATGTCGAGATACCCAACCCAAACCTTATTTTCTTAAAAACCATGACACTTTTACATTCTCTTCGTATAAACAACTCGCAGTCAAGGTTATAAAAGCCAAAGAATTTTCATAAAAACTAGATAGAAACTTATTTCAAAGCGGCTCCAACCTAGAGGGATAACATAATGGGATATTTTGCAACGCTCTTCCTAAGGAGAAGAGGCGAAGGCACCTTGGCCTTTGTGCCTCAGATTAAATACTTTTTTGGGCTCGGGCATAATGATGTTACGAAACTTGACCTGGATGAAGACGAGGTGCAACAGTCTCTTGTGTCAAGGTGAAATGAAAGGTGATATAAATAGGATTATTGTAGTGTTTTTTTACGCATTAAATGAATGAAGAGAGAGATCGAGAGAAAAAGAGATAGAGAGCTTATATGGTGCAGTATATATATTGGTAACTTTGTAGTTTTACAGTGCACAGAAGGGAGAGAGTGAAAGAGGGAGAGAATAACTCTGATCTGGCGTTACAATATCAATGGTCACTGACAATAAAGAGAACTTTTTAAAATTATAATAAAGGAGAGAGAGAGAGAGAGAGAGAGAGAGAGAGAGAGAGAGAGAGAGAGAGAATGTTGAAATTGGAAGGAAACGGAATTATAATTTTTTTTAAATCAGGTGATTTCTATGACTTAGACTGGAACAGTAAGAAAAATTATATAAAAGTTTGATAGAGAACAAACCAATACAGACATAGCAAAGGAATGAAGGGCTTTTGGTTCAGGTATTTACAACGAGTTATATGCCACCCCTCCCACCCCCTCCTCACGCCCTTGCCAATCGGGTCAGTGTTCATCTCACAACTGCATTAAGGTGGAAGTGGAAAGCACTTATGCATTTCACATTAACACTTTACTGTTTTTCTGCATAATTTCCACTTCAATGTACATCTATCTTAATTTTCACTAAAGAGGAAAGCAAAGGTTAGAATCCTGGTCGGGTCAGATGCAGCTGTCAGTTATATTTCTCTTTGGATGCAAGTTATTCCGAAGGTATAATTAATCCGATATTAAGTGATGATATATATATATATATAGATATATATATATATATATAATATATATATTATATATATATATATATTATATATATACATATATATATATTATATATATATATATATATATATATATATATATATATATATATATATATATATATATATATATATATATATATATATATATATATATATATATATATATATATATATATATATATATATATATATATATTATATATATATATATATATATATATATATATATATATTTATATATATATATATATATATATATATATATATATATATATATATATATATATATATATATATAATCTTCATAACACGAAGAGGAGATATATCAATATCGTGTCCACAGGAGAAAAGAGAATAAGACTCTACTAGCACGATAATTTTCGCCTTCCACCAGGCCTCTTCAAGAGCTTTAAGATATATAATTTAATATATATATATTATATTATATATAATATATAATATTATATATATATTATTAATATATATATTATATTATAATAATATATATATTATAGGTTATATATATAATTATTTAATATTTAGATATGAAATATTATAGATTTTAAAAAATAATCAGAATATAGATATAAATATTATATAAATATAAATAAGTTATATATATATATATATATATAATATATAATATTATATATATATATAATTATTATATTATATATCATAGAATATATATTATATAATTATTATTATTATATTAATATATATAATATATATCAGTTATATTATATTAATTATATAATATATATTATTCCTATAAACACTCCAACCCGTAACAAACATAACGTGAAGAAGCACATACGGGTGAGATAATATCTTTGCAATGATGATAGAAGGTTCATAGTTCCTGTCATGAAAACATTCATCTTCTTTATTGAACTCAGCTCCATCTTATAAAATAAAAAAAATCCTGATCAAGGGATTAATTTAATTCAGAGGGTCCGAGTCTTTCGTCAAAGGACTTTCGGTTCCTGAGAAATCTCGACATTCACTCGCTCCAGTTAACTCTTAATCTTGACTACACGCTCACTGGACTGGTCTAATTTCTCTCATCTTCCTCACTCACGAAAGTTAGCTGCTTTGTCCCTTCTCAGTTCTCTTAAAATTCGAGATTCGTTGCTGTTTCTAGATTCTGAATTTGTAGCACTTTTAGAGACATGTTGCCTTTGGTTGATGCTTTCATAAACACAGAAGGAAAAGGATGTTGTGGCAAATTTAGTTCCTGGATGACTGTAGAGGTAAAAAATTAGTCTACTTGTATTAATGGAGGTAGATGTGATATATATATATATATATATATATATATATTATATATATATATTATATATATATATATATATATATATATATATTATTATTATTATTATTATTATTTGATTATTATTATTATTATATATTGCTACTTTCAAAATGCATGTTTCCCCTCTTTGAAATGTCATGTAGATTGTGTAACATTTTTTCAGATTCCTAGATAGCTTAGAATAGGATGTTTTAAATGTGTGTTCAGATTTTGCATTGCATGTTATAAAAGAATATATTATAATGTAGAATGTAAAAGAGAGAGAGACTTTTTTTGTCTGTTCGAAACTACGAATGTTTAACTTTTATGTCAACACTGTAAGATTAGAGGTTCTGCGAGATCCGTTTGCTTTCCTAAATCTGTCAACGCATTTCATAGCGATCGAATTGAATCTTTGCATTTTTATCAAAACATGTCAATCTTAATTGTCGCTCAGCCTCCGTTTAGATCGAGTAGAGTACATCTTTCTTTTTTTTAACAGACTGGACTCGTACGAGTATGTCTTTGCCGAGTCCCACGTGGAGATTGTACATTTCTTTATGAAGATTGCGTCAGATTTCGAACTTTCTGGAAGTTTTCGTGCAAAGAACATTTTTTATCATATCTCCAATCCAGTTTCCGCAAGGAAGAAGATTTCATTAGATCATAAAACCTCGGGGCGGTTAGATCTCTCTCTCTCTCTCTCTCTCTCTCTCTCTCTCTCTCTCTCTCTCTCTCTCTCTCTCTCACTCGACATCCTTGAGATTATATTAACGTAACGTAAATTGGTCACTCATAACTTGGAATTTCATATTTGATATTTCTTAGAGTTTGTTTAGTGTTATTTAGTTTTATTTTTGAGGAATCTAAACAAACATTTGTGTTTGTGTGTGTTCCATTGTTTGTGCACTAATTCATTTTCTTATTGAAGTGTGTCTTTTTATTTTATATTTTCGTTTGCACTCTCAATTTAATTGACTTAGTTATTTTCATTGCTTAATCATTGCACATTTAATTAAATTTAACACTTGTGAATTAATTTGCATTTACTAAGAGTTCTTTTCAAGTTTTATTATTGTTTAGTACTTGTGAATTAATTTCTAATTTCAATTATTGCCTAACACTTTTGAATTTCAATTGAATTAATTTTCTTGAATTTTGTGATAAATTAATTTTGATTTAATTTTACTGAATTTGATTCAAGAATTAATTAAACTTTTCTTTGCTTTCAAGTAACAGTAATTTTCCCTGATATTGTGAATTTCACTTATAAATTTTGAGTTTAATAATAATTTTTTTTATTTAAAGTTTTTATAAGTGTTTTTATTTTAACCTGTATATTTGCATTTGATTAAATTTATAATAGGTAGAAACATAGTGGTAATTGATTTGCTTTCCTTCAATTTACTTGAAGTGACTTAGAACCAGGGAAGTACTTAGACTTCTGAGATCAGGGAAATACTTAGACTTTTAAAGTTGTTGATGTAGTGATGCCCTTTGATTAATTTAATTACTTACAAGATTACCTCACACCTGTTTTGATGAACTTAGTCTGATTTTCTGCAATACTGGTAAGTGTTAAGGGATCACTGTTGCCTTTAGAGTATTCAGTCGTTTAAACGTGTTATGAGGCTTCAGGTGTCTGGCTTTTGGTGAGGTAATAATTGATGAATGGTAACCAGTTACTTGGCACTTAGTACCTCTTTTTTAATGGTGCCCAGAGAACCGGGAAAGTAGATTTCATTATCACTCTAGAATGTACTGGTGGTGTTAGGGATATATTTTGTTAGGAGAGTGACCATATAGTTTTTGTTTTGCATTTATTGTACTGAATTGTAAGTTGATAACTTAGAGGAAAATGGCTCAGTTCAATGTTCAGGAATTTTTAGCAGCCCCTTCCATCCAAGTTTTGTCTGAAACCACTCTGACTAAGGCACAGTGGAGCGCTTTAGCAGTGGCATGTGGTGGTTATGTGTCTTCTAGTATGGTAAAGTCACAAATAAGATGTATTGCTATGGAATCATTGATAAACTCTGGTAGAATAACTGATGAAGATGAGTTAGAATTGGCTCAAGAGTTGTTGAATGTAGCACGTGCTGATCTTATAAACAAGCAAGCAGAAAAGAAAGAGAAAGGTGATACAGAGTTAGAGCTTAGACGCATTGAGGCAGAAGAGAATTTGATTAAGCTAAAAATGCTCGCTGAAAGAGAGAGAATGAAAGCTGAAAGAGAAAGAATAGCCAGGGAAAAGCAAGAAAGAAGAGAAAGAGAAGAAGAAAAAGCAGCAGAAGAGGAAAGAGAAAGGATAAAAGAGGAAAGAGAAATCGCAAGACATGAAAGGGAAATGGAATTAATAAAAGCTAGATCCACATTACCTGTACACCGTCTACCCTATCCAAGGTAATCAAGACCCTGTATTTGATGTAGTGAGAGTACAGAAGTTAATCCCTAAGTTTACTGAAGAAGCTCCAGATGAGTTTTTTGATCACTTTGAGAAAGTGGCGTCAGGTATGGGATGGCCAGAGGATAAATGGTCAGTTTTGCTACAAAGTCTCTTGATTGGTAAAGGGAGAAGTGTTTATCTAGCCTTAACAGCTGATCAGTGTAAAGACTACATGGTACTTAAACACAGTGTGCTACAAGTTTACCAGATGACCCCAGAGTACTACAATGAGAGATTCAGAAATTTAAGAAAAGATGAGAAGGGAACATTCTTAGATTATGCTTACAAAGTGAGAAGGTGTTTCAAACGTTGGGTAGAAGCTGCTAAAGTAAAAAATTTTGATGAATTAGAAGAGTTACTTGTTCTTGAACAGTATCTTAAGGGAATTTCTGAACATATAAGAGCCTATATAAGAGAGAGAGAAGTGAAGAAACTTGACAAAGCTGCTACACTAAGTGAAGATTACAATATAATCAGTAGTAAACGTAATTACAATGTCAAGTACCAGAGTCAACAACACCCAGGTTTTAAGTCTTATCCAAATACCAGGAACAAATTTAATGGGAAACCTACAAGTGATACTACTAAGAGTGCACAAGGTAATACATCTCAGCAAGCTAATGTGAAATCTTCATCCAGTTTTTCAAGACAGTTACAGAAACCTAATGTTGTCTGTTTCAAGTGTGGAAGAGTAGGACACTGCAGTCAAGAGTGTTACCGGAATCAACAGCAGTCAAAGCCAGTTGGTCAAGTTGTAAAAGGCAACCAGGTGAAACAAACTACGAAGGGCAGTGTGGGAAAGAATCAGAATCCAGAGAAGAATGAAACTAAACAAGCTGAATGTTACCTCAAGCAGTGAGTGGCTTAGCAGTGTGGAGGCTTTTAAGCCATATATCCATGAGGGTATGCTGTCAACTCAAGAAGGAGGTATGCAGGTACCAGTCAAGATATTACGTGATACAGGGAGTAACCGTAGTGTGGTAGTACGTGGTTCTCACCCTCAGTTGGAGAAGAGTCTCACAGGAGATTCAGTTATTTTGAAGGGTATAGGAGGAGAGGAAGTAACACATATATGCCGCTTACACCTTTCATGTGAATTGGTGACAGGGAATGTTGATTTTGCTGTAAAGGACTCACTGGCTGTGGAAGGTGTACATGTTCTGTTGGAGAATGAGTAAAGGTGGTGTGCCATTTATTCCTTGTCCTGTAGTGCACACAAACCATTGAGATAGAGTCTACAGTAGAGTTGGAGAAGAATAAACCCCAACCCCCCCTGTTTCCTAGTTGTGTAACTACCAGAAAGAAGTATGAAGAGGAACCTACGGCTGTAATGAAGAAACTGAGGATTTAACACACCAAGAAGGATCAAGTGAAGATCTTTGTGCTTAGAAGAATTGTTCCAGGGAAGTGAAGTTTCCCATAGTGCTGACCAAGAAGAGATTTCCCAAGAAGATGAAGAGGAAGAACCTGATGTTTCTGAAGAGACTCCAAGTAGTCAAAGTGTTACTGAAGACAGTAGTGAAACTACAGTAGCTGAGTTAGCATATATTGAGAATTCAACCCTTGAAGTTGGTCAAGTGACAAGAGAGAAGCTGATGGACTTGCAGAAGAAGGATGCATCGTTAACTGATTTGTTCTTCAGAGTTGTTGATCGAGAAGAGATGCAACAAACTCCTACCTGTTACTATCTGAAGGTAAGGGTTTGCTGATGATGGAAGTAGAGACCGCTACAGATATTACCAGGAGATGCTGTATGGGGCGAATATCATCAAATTTTGATTCCATATCCATTGAGAAAGTAAGTGGTTGCAGTAGCTCATGAGTCTGGACATATTGGAATCAGGAAGACTGTGGAGAAGATCATGAAATATTTTTTCTGGCCTGGACTTCACAAAGAATGTTAGCAGTTCGTCGTGAGTGTCATACCTGCCAGATGGCTGGAAAACCGAATGAAACCATCAAGAAAGCCCCCCTACAACCTATAGAAGTTAGAGGATAACCCTTTAGCAAAGTGATTATAGACATGGTTGGACCATTGCCGAAGACAAAGAAAGGAAATGAGTATTTGTTGACATTAATGTGTCCTGTGACAAGGTATCCAGAAGCAATCCCTGTCAGTAACATATCTGCCAAGATAGTTGCTGAAAAACTTGTGGAGTTTTTCTCAAAGTTTGGTATACCAGAAATAGTACAAAGTGACAGAGGAACAAACTTTACTTCAAAGTTATTCCAGGATGTATGAATTTGTTAGGAGTGAAACAACAGTTATCCACTGCCTATCATCCAGAGACTCAAGGTGCCTTAGAAAGGTTCCACCAGACATTGAAAAGTATGCTGACAAAGTATTGTTCTGAGTCAGGAAGAGAATGGGATGTTGGTTTACCATTAATGTTGTTCGAATTTAGGAATGCTTATCAAGAAAGTATGGGATGTTCACCTAATGAGATGATTTTTGGAAGAGAAGTTAGAGGACCGTTGAAGATTCTTGCTGAAAATTGGGAAGAAAATCAAGAGGAAAGCCAAGGAGAGTATGGGAAGAACTTAACCCTCTTACGCCGATTGGACGTATTAAACGTCGAGTCAAAATGTCTCCTGTATGCCGATTGGACGTATTAGACGTCGACTCAAAAAAGTTTTTTTTTAAATTCGCGGAAAAATACTTATAGGCCTACCAGCCAAAAACTTTTCAATCACGTGCCTTAGGGGATGCTGGGAGTTCACGGATCAAGACGTTGTTTTGTTTACAATCGTTACGCAGGCGCGCAAGCGCGAATTTCTTTCTTATCGCGCTAAAAAGCATCAGTGACACATCTCAGAAATTATTTCGTCACTTTGACATAATTTTTGCACCGTTTTAAATTATCCGTTACATGAAGTATTATATATGAAAATGTGCGCAATTTTATTTAAAATACAACAAAAAAGTAAGCATGATTTAAGCTTTTATCACTTTTTAAATATTTCCATATAAATAACGATAAGTGCCAAAATTTCAACCTTTGGTCAACTTTGACTCTACCGAAATGGTCGAAAACGAAATTGTAAGCAAAAACTCTTATATTATAGTAATATTCAATCATTTGCCTTCATTTTGCAACAATTTTGACGTTTCTAGCACAATATTTCGATTTATGGTGAATTTATGAAAAATCTTTTTCCTTACGTCCGCGCGGTTACTCTTCGAATAAATTTTTTTTGTGCGATTGTCCTAATGTTTGCACCATTTTAAATTTGCCATTACATAAAGTTTTGTATATGGAAATGTGTGCAATTTCATGCACAATACAATTAAAAACAACCCATGGTTGTAGCTTTTATCAGTTTTGAAATATTTTCATATAAATAACAATAAGTGAAAAAATTTCAACCTGCGGTCAACTCTACCGAAATGGTCGAAAAACGCAATTGTAAGCTAAAACTCTTATATTCTAGTAATATTCAATCATTTACCTTTATTTTGCAATTGGAAGTCTCTTACACAATATTTCGATTTATGGTGAATTTATGAAAAAAAAAAAATTTCCTTACGTCCGTGCGGTAACTCTTCCGAAAAAAATCAGAAATTTGTTCTTGCGATTGTCGAAATGTTTGCACCATCTAAAAGTAGCCGTTACATAAAGTTCTATATATTAAAATGTGTGCAATTTCATGTGGAGTACAACAAACAAAGGATTGAAGGTTGTAGCTTTTCTATATTTCAAAATATTTGCATATAAATCACGATAAATAGAAAAAAACTACGTTCGGTCAACTTTGACTCTACCGAAATAGTCGAAAAACGCAATTGTAAGCTAAAACTCTTACAATCTAGTAATATACAGTCATTTATATTCATTTTGAAACAAATTCGAAGTGTCTAGTAAAATATTTAGATTTATGGTGAATTTAAAAAAAAATAAAAACTTTCTTTCCCTCCGAGCGCCGATTCGCGGCCGCAAATCTCCGAAATGCGTACGTCTTATTCTCATATTAGGCGTTTTATAGAGTTTCATATATGAAAATGTGCGCAAATTCATGATAAATACAAACAAATATATTTGAAGGTTGTAGCCTTTCTCAATTTTGCAATATTTGCATATAAAAAATATATATATAAAAATTTCGACATTCGGTCAACTTTACCTCGTCCAGAATGGTCAAAAACTGCAATTCTAAGCTACAACCCTTACAGTATCGTAATATTCAATCATTTTTCTTAATTGTGAAACAAACTGGAAGTCTCTAGAACAATATTTAGATTTATTGTGAATTTTAGAAAAAAAAAAAATTACGTCCGCGCGTTACGAATTCATGCATCATTTTGTGATAATATTTTTTTTGTGTTGCTTTGATCGTTTTACAATGTGTTATATATCAAAATGATTGCAATTTAGTGTGCAATACAACGAGAAAAAAGGTTACACGTTAGCTTTAACCGTTTTTCGCACAGCTTGATTTGAATACAATTATGTATGAATTTTTTTTTGTCACTACCATATATCGCAATGAAAAAAAAAGGAGCCAAAAAGGAACTCTTAATCTTGAAAACTAAGCGCGCTGTGATTTTTTGAAAAAAGTCTTTTTTCCGCCTCCGCGCCCACTCCAAACTCGCCTCGGCATACGGGAGACGATTTGGTTATTAGGGCTTCGGCGTAAGAGGGTTAAGGAAAAGGTTGAAAGAGATTAGAAAATTCTCTTTAGAAAACTTGGAAATGAGTCAAGAGAAAATGAAAAGGAGATTTGATGCTAAGACTAATCTAAGAAGTTTTGGTGTTGGTCAACAAGTGTTAGTGTTCTTTCCTGTCAAGAGATTTCCCTTCACTAATAAATTTCAAGGTCCCTACAAGATAAGTCAGAAGTTAAGTGATAGAACTTATGTGATTGAAACACCAGAAAGAAGAAGACGACAAAGGAAGATACATGCGAACCTCTTGAAACCTTATTTCTCAGAAACTAAAACTGAAACTATGTCAGTAACCCAAACAACTTTATCTACAGAAGACGATGATGGCTACGAATTGGGAACTGCAAGCAAGATGAATAATTCTTCAATTTTGGAAAATTTGGAGGATAAACTGAAACATCTGAGTGTTGAACAAGGTGATGACTTAAGTGACGTAATTAGAAGTTTTCCAGAAATTTTTTCAGATGTGCCTAGACGTACTGATCTGACCAAGCATGAAATCAAGATTCAAGAAGATGGTTAACCTTTCAAGCAAAGAGCCTATCGCTTATCACCATATCATCGAGATGTTCTGAAGAAAGAAGTTGAGTATTTGCTGCAACATGGATTAGCAGAACCCAGTTCAAGTCACTTCAGTTCTCCATGTGTGTTAGTGAAGAAATCAGATGGTTCATTTAGGATGTGTACTGATTATAGGAAGCTGAATTCTATCAGTGTGGCTGATAATTATCCTTTGCCTCTTATAGATCAGTTACTTGATAATATTGGGCAAGCCAAGTTTGTTTCCAAGATAGACTTGTTGAAAGGATATTATCAAATTCCTTTAGATGAGAATGCCAAGTTGCTGTCAGCTTTTATTTCTCCTTTTGGACTGTATCAGTACACTGTTCTGCCGTTTGATCTGATGAATGCACCCGCAACATTTCAACGAGTGATGGATCAACTGCTAGGATCAATAGAAGGAGTAGGTGTATACCTAGATGACATCGTGATTTACTCTACAACGTGGGAAGGAACGTCTGAAGATTCTGAGGAAAGTTTTCAAGAAACTACAAGAAGCAGGATTAACAGTCAGCTTAGAGAAGAGTGAGTTTGGCAAGGCAACTGTACAGTATCTTGGGTTTGAAGTTGGGAAAGGCCTTCTTGCTCCAATAAATGCTAATGTAGAAGGTATCTGTAAGGCTACCTCACCTACTACCAGGAAACTGCTACAGAGATTTTTAGGAATGGCTGGATTCTATCGTCGGTTCTGCCCAAATTTCTCAGCCGTAGTAGCTCCCTTGACAAACTTGACTAGTCCCAAAGCTAAATTTATTTGGACTCCAGAGTGTCAAGAATCCTTTGAGAAGGTAAAAGCCGTTTTAACTTCAAGACCAGTACTTCAAGCTCCAGACTTCGACAAGAAATTTGTGATACAAGTTGATGCGTCGGACTGTGGTGTTGGAGCTGATCTACTTCAAGAAGATGAAAATAATATCCATGATCCTGTGTGCCTCATGTCTACAAAATTGAAAAAAACATCAGAAAGTATACTAGACAATCGAGAAGGAAACTTTAGCCTTAATCACCGCATTGAAAAAATTTGAAGTGTATGTTAATAGACTTAGGAATGAAGAAATTTTAGTGTTGTCTGATCACAATCCACTATCATTTATCCAGAGAATGAAAAACCATAATCAAAGACTGACCAGGTGGTCTTTGTGCCTGCAACAGTATAACTTAAGAGTGCAGCACATCAGTGGCAAAAAAAATGTAGTTGCTGATTATTTATCTCGTTGCGAATCGTTGGATTCAACACCGTGATAAAAAATCTTCTGGTGGGAGGTATATTATATATTGCTACTTTCAAAATGCATGTTTCCCCTCTTTGAAATGTCATGTAGATTGTGTAACATT
>NC_087200.1:206104086-206118799 GCF_015104395.2 Macrobrachium nipponense
TATATATATATATATATATATATATATATATATATATATATATATATATATATATATATATACATACACTGAAACACCAAAGATAATTTTCTGAAAATCAAATAAACCTTCTTATTGCAAACAAACCACTCACATCCGTGCAAGAAAATCAATCCATCTCTTTCTCTCAGAGATAAGAAAAAAAGAGCGAATATTGTCAAATGCAAATTTGACGCTATGCAACGATCCACTTTTTCCTCAGCGATGCTCAAGAAGAGAGAAAGGAAAATATTGAAATTTTCAATATTCCTCCTCCGACGCCACATTGTTGCAAGGATTGGGAGCACCCGGTTTTTGACAAAGGACTCTGAAACTTCGAAAATACAATTCCAGTCAAAAAAAAAAAAAAAAAAAAAAAAAACTCAGACGTCGAATCTCAACTGACAGAAAATGCTCTCGACTATCTAGCAGAGAGAGAGAGAGAGAGAGAAAGTATATTTATATCATAAAATGATATAAATATAATAAATATACTGAAATGTGGAAGAAATACATTTCCTCTTGAATTTCCAAAATTCTATCATAAAATAATATAAATATACTGATATATGAAAGAAATATATTTCCCCCGACTTTCCAAAATTGTATTATAAAATAATATAAATATAATGACATACGAAATAAAAATATATTTCCCCTGACTTACCACCATCGTATCAGAAATATACTGATATTCATGATACAATATAAATATACTGATATATGAAAGAAATATATTTCCACCGACTTTCCAAAATTGGACATTATATCATAAAATATAGATATACTGAAATATGAAAGAAATATATTCCCCAGCAGCAGATGTCATTTATATGGTAATGTAGTTGCAGCAATAGGGACCATTGTCCGGGAACACTAAATTTCTGGCTGGTTCTTTTAAAGCAGCGCCGCCAGACGAATGTAAAAAGATCAATTAACGCGTAACTTTAATGAAAGGAGTTTCGTCATTTGGTCAAATATTTGGTCGCTTTCTTTTCTGACTTTAAACTTACTAAATAGGATAAGAATGTTGATAGGGATTGTCATTTATTAAGATAGGAAATCTCTCTCTCTCTCTCTCTCTCTCTCTCTCTCTCTCTCTCTCTCTCTCTCTCTCACTTTTCTTCTCTTAGAAAATACTTTAGAAAACATGTCTATAGTGTAATCCTAAAAATAAAAAATAATGCACATTTATCTAGTAACTACAGCAATATGGAAATATCTAAAGAAAAAATAACCGCTTCCTTTACTGTTCCTAAAGCTCTTTGCAAAATGGAAATTATATTTTCAGAAAAGAATAACTACGCCACTTTTCCGTTCATGAAATATTGTGCAATTTTAGGAAATCACTAAATGTACTGAATGTGTAAAGGTAGATTCCCTTAATTAATGCATAGCAAGAAAGATTTCCGCAAACCTTCGGCTTTCTTTATTCTCCAGGAATTAGAATAAACTCTGGAACAATTTTGTCAGGAATTGCAAAGAGTCTTGACGGGAGACAATGATGCAGGATCAAGTATTGTCAAAATTATCCTTCTTTTGTGTAACAAAACATTTCATATCTGATTTACATCTCTTATCGAAAAGGAAATCTGGAATCGATCACTAAGCTAGGTTATGAGCGGGAAATTAATAATTTCGCCTTATATGTGTCTTAACTCTCTCTCTCTCTCTTCTCTCTCTCTTCTCTCTCTCTCTCTCTTACCATCATATATATATATATATATATATATATATATATATATATATATATATATATATATATATATAAGTATGGTATGGTAAATTTGTAAATATCTTTACTCTTGCGCAGATTCTCTCTCTCTCTATGGAAAATGTAAATTTGCAGTATACCTTTACTCTCTCTCTCTCTCTTATCTCTCTCTCTCAGAGAAATTATAAATTTATACGCCCAACTCTCTCTTTCTATCTCTCTCTGCATTCCATTTCCTTTTACACTTTGCTAAATTGAGCCCTTCTTTTTTTCTTTCCTCTGGAGCCCAAAAGAGGGAGAACCAAGCCGGCTTACCGGCAACCACTCTCTCTCTCTTTCTCTGGTGTCTTAATGACTCTGGTCCTTGAGCACAGAAATGCTTTCAATTTCGAAACATAGGAGACACGACCCCTCTTCTTACGATGACCTGGGAATATCATTCCATTATCCTCTGTACTTTGTTTGGATGGTTCAGGGTAAATAATAATAATAATAATAATAATAATAATAATAATAATAATAATAATAATAATAATAATAATAATAACAATTATTAATAATAATAATAGTAATGGGCACAATTTTCAGTGTCGAAAATGATAACAGTGATTGCAGGTTCACAATAATATCGCATGTGAAGTATAAAGTCTTTAATAATAAGAGCTTTCGAACCTTGTACTAGGTTCATCATCAGTCAAGTGCCATTTCTTGACTGAAGATGAACCTAGTACAAGGTTCGAAAGCTCTTATTATTAAAGACTATACTTCACATGCGTTATTATTGTTGACCTGCAATTAAATAATAATAATAATAATAATAATAATAATAATAATAATAATAATAATAATAATAATAATAATAATAATAATAATAATAATAATTATTTTATTAAAAATAATGGCAGAATTCCAGAATTGATTTTGTACAATATTCTTTCAATTCTCCTTATGATTTCTCTTTCTGGCACGCTGGTATTATAAAGCAGCTGTCCAATATTCATCGTGCTGTAGGTCGTAAACGGAATTTAGGGCTGGTGTTATCAAAGGCAAACTGGTTATCAGGGACAGGCTGGAGTGGTCAACAGGTAAACAGGTGTGTCATTTTCACTTCCTTTTCCTGCCTTCTTATCATGCCTAATGCTTCTTGTCAATGGATGGATGCCTCCCTACTCAGCGAAGGTAAGGCTATACTTCTCTTACACACACACACACACACACACACACACACACACACACACACTATATATATATATATATATATATATATATATATATATATATATATATATATATATATATATATATAATGTGCACTTCTAGAACTAGTGAAATATTTTCATTTCTACCAGAATGCACACTGCATTATATAATGCCATTATTCAGATTTAGTAGCAAAAAAAAAAGTAAATAGATAAATAAACTTATGAGAAACCCTTACATCTCAGTTATTTTGGGAATAGTTCCTTATAATTAATGCCATTAATTAAGGTGCTTCCAGTTTTAATTTTAATACTATAAAGTAAACTCCAATGATGTATTTTTTAGGGTCAGATGATTTCTGCCTCCCTCTCACCCATTTTAATCTTCAACAAGTTCAAACTGTACTCTTTCTCACTCTATCACCTTATGTCCATATGGACCATTTCAGTCCCAAACGACTCTTCACATCAGGAACATTTAACACCCAGGCACCTCTGCCTGTCGCTTTCCAGAATTTGTGTATGCAAATCTTTTTCCAGTGAAAAACTCCCCTCCAAGATACTACAGGCCGAATTTTTCTTTATTTTTTTCTTTTTTTCTGTTTTCATTTTGTTTTAGAATCCCTGATGTCTTCAGATGAAAAGAGTTTTCAAAGACTTTAAAGCGATGACGCCAATAAAGAAACCAATAACGTTGTTCGTCGGCGGCAAAAAAATCTTCCCCGATGTGTAGGTTCCCAGGCTTTAAAGCCAAAACACTATTTTTCTCCACTTCAGTTTCCCGGTCTTTATGTTTGTTTTGTCCTTCTCCAGTCTC
This sequence comes from Macrobrachium nipponense, assembly GCF_015104395.2. NCBI lineage: Eukaryota > Metazoa > Arthropoda > Malacostraca > Decapoda > Palaemonidae > Macrobrachium > Macrobrachium nipponense. The sequence continues at coordinate 206,107,835 of NC_087200.1, forward strand.
AATGGCGGTGTTTCAGCCTTCAAACAAGTTCGATTTATGTGTTGACAAGTTTCAGTAAGAGGTCTGTGTATATATTTATCTTGCTCTTGAAAGGGTTGGAAACGTGTAACAGGAGGAAAATGTCGCAGCTGCTCTATGGAACAATCGTTAGGAGAGGAATGGAGCTACTGTGCACTGTATGAGGAGGACTGAAGGCACTTCCCACTAAAGGGATTCACCTTGTTAGTAAGATGAGGTCAAGTGAATTTCTGATCCCTTTTTAAAGAAAAAACTTCACACTAACTGGACGCCATTATGAAATATTAAGCAAGATTTATAAGGCAGGAAAATGTTTACTAATTCTCTGCTCATCGTTTTCATCTACATTTATGAAAACTGCAGCATTCAAAAATTCCTAATTTACATCGGGATCGAACCCAGGTCTCTAAGATAAGAGACGAAGGCACTACAGACTAACCTATCCTTTTAGTGTCCCTGGGTTCGATGCTTATGAAAGTTGGAAATTTATATTTCATGATACAGGTGCTTTTGTGTCGATTATTTCCGTTGCAGCTTTCGTTGACTGTGAGAAACATTTAGAACACTGACTGTGTCATGGTACTGCCATAAAGGATTCTGTTAGGATATTAAAATTTAACCTTCTCTCTCTCTCTCTCTCTCTCTCTCTCTCTCTCTCTCTCTCTCTCTCTCTCTATCTGTTATAAAAGTGATGAAAAAACATTTTGATTTAAGCAAAGAGACCTTTGCAGACAACAGGTTTCCTTCAAATCATCTGTCGAACATTTTTTATGACCTCGCTCTCGGGAAATATTATCAACCCTAAAAAACAATATTCTTATAAGTTGTTATATATTGCTTTCACAAAAGCATCTGATATGAACCCTTCGTAAAAACTTAAACGGAACATAAAATCGGTCTCAGTAGGTCTCAGAAAGTCTCAGACCATGAATGCAGTTTTTCGAGGCTAAGACGATGCTGAGGTAAGAAAAGAGAATGGAGGAGTTTCTCCTTTTCTCGTTCAGTGGAAGGCGAAGTGGAGCCTTTGTGACGCGGAATAAAGACATCCTCGTAGCAGAGAGGCCACGTTGTTATTGTGTGACTTGAAAAATGAGAAGAAAGAAGAAAAAAGAAGAGTAAAGATATATAGATATATATATATATATATATAGATATATATATATATATATATATATATATCTATGTATAGTATATATATGTATATATTATATATATATATATATATATATATATATATATATATAGATATATATATATATATACATAAATCTATATATATATATATATATATATATATATCATATATATATATATATATATATATATATATATATATATATATATATAGATATATATATCTATATATATATATTTATATATATATATATATATATATATATATATATATATATATATATATATATATATATATATATATATATATATATATATATATAGGTATATATATATATAGGTATATATATATATATATATATATATATATATATATATATATATATATACATATTCAACCTTTGTATTCTTCTTAGAATGATGGTTAGATATAATTTTTTTTATCCTCAGATAATAATGGACTCTCTTTTTTTTTTTTGCATTTACATAACATGAAAAATATAAGAATATTGAATAAACCTGTCAATCTTTCTTTAGCACCCGTGCATATTAAAAAATTTAAAATTGGTTTCTTACAAATGAAATATGTAATTTTAATGTCATACAGTCCTCGTGAATAAGTCAAATACATTAATGGCCCTTTAGTTATTTTACCACACTAAGAAATCTTCACATTCTAAAGGAGAGCAAAGAGAGATTATGAACATCCTCTACGAGTAACCTTTTAAGATTCTTTATTCATTTATTCCTGCACCCTGCTCTCTCTCTCTCTCTCTCTCTCTCTCTTTTAGTTAAAAGATGAGAGTATGGTACTCGGTGTTCAGTTCCCCAACACGACCCTTGAAAGGGACATCGGAAAAATGCAGCTCTGCTTCCGGGGATTTGCCTGTTCATACAAACGCCTTAGAACTCCAGCCATGTAGAAAAACGATCCTACAAAACATTTTTAGAAGAAAAAGTCGAAAAATAAAAGCTATGAAAAGGGGTTAGTAAAAAAAAAAAAAAATCAAAAGGAGAGAAAAGGAAGTATTTCAGGTTTGTGAGAATTCATATGTCCTCGACGTAGGGGTGGGTGAATAATGTTCTGAGTTCGGTAGCTTGTAAGACGAGAGAGAGAGAGAGAGAGAGAGAGAGAGAGAGAGAGAGAGAGAGAGAGAGTTTGCATATATATATATAAATATATATATATATATATATATATATATATTATATATATATATATATATATATATATATATATATATATATATATATATATATATATATATATATATATATATATATATATATAAAGGAAAAAGGAAATAAAAAAACTTAAAATAGAAATGGGAAAGAACAAAAACAGTATAGCAGAAAGGATGAGTCAACACCACTGTCACTCTGATATTTATAGTTTTTCCGTATGGAAATCGTCACACTTTTTTCAAAGCAATTTAGAACAAAAATATTGAACGTTCGTAAAAAATATCTGCCTGAAAGACAGACAATTTTTAACTAAAATGCGACCGTTTTAACTTTTAACTTTTATAGAATGGCATATGATTGGCGTGGAAGTGAATTTCATGGTGACATGTAGTGTAGAGTCATGGGGTTCCAACTATACTTATGGTGAATAGGGTTGAGGTAGCCTTTTACCTGTTATTTGATTATAAGCATGATAATTTGGACATCCATCACCTAATTTAATGAAAGATAATTGAAATTATTTGTATATCTATCTTAAAAGTCCATCATTGGAAAGACTGGAAAATAAATAAATATGAAATTTCGTGGTGGTAAATATTACTGATATGATTACTGTCGAGAATGAGATGGTATGGACATGCGGCAAGACTGAGAGGAGGTGGGAATGAGAGGCTTGGAATGAACTTCTTAAGGGCAGAAGGCCAAGATGGAGGGGAAGGATTAGATAGAGATAAAGTGAGGAAGGATTTGGATGAGAAGAGTCGAAACGGATGAAATGCTTTCGGCTGTAGTTAGAGACGAAACACCCACAGGCAACCGACCCTTAAAAAGAGTGATAAAGATTGGGGGACGACTTCCAACCTTTGTAACTCGAGGTACGTTTACTTTATAATCATCTTTAATTTATAAGAAAAGGTTACTTATTTCCTATATGTATCATCTGTATCTTACTCAGGAGAACCTATTAAAGCCACAAAATGATGCTTAATGTTCTAAATGAGGTGAATTTTTTTTAGCTTTTGAGAGAGAGAGAGAGAGAGAGAGAGAGAGAGAGAGAGAGAGAGAGAGAGAGAGAGAGAAAAAATAATTTTATATATATCCAGTTTAATAGGTTGGAAGAAGAAGAGAAGAAGAGAAGAAGAAGAGAGAGAGAGAGAGAGAGAGAGAGAGAGAATAATTTCCAAAATGGCCACCTATTTGACAACAGAACATGCATAATTGATTGGCGTGATCAAAGGAATCCTCGTTATTTTATGAAAAAAAACATTGCGAAAACAAATGAATAATTCCTCTTGACTTCTGTCATTGGAACCGAAATAACATTATATGCTTCCCTGCAGACTATAATTAGATCACGGTCATAAACCAACCTTTTCAGAGAACGACCAATGTTTATTGGTTGATGTTAGAAATATCGTAGATATATCGACAAAGGCCTCTTTTTAAAAAAAAATGAAACTAATCAATTTATATATTATAGTATGCCGAAATGTACAAAAAAAAAGAAAAAAAAAAAAGTCATTTCTTTTTTTGTTTACGAACTGTAAATAAACACTATGCTATGTTTCAGTTTTTTTTTTTTTTTTTGTTTTTTTGTTTTTTTTTTTTTTTTTTTTTTTTTTTATACATTTGTAGCAATAATCACAAAAGCTATTTGCACAAAAGTAAGCTTACTGATAAGTAAGCCTTTCTACTAGAAGAGATTATGAAAACCTTCTTTAAACTCAATAATATGGATAAGAGATAAATAAATTGTGATCTGCTCATTCAGGCCGAATTGACAAAACAGACGCCCTTGATGCCCAGGTCACAGGTCAGGATTAGAAGACGTAAGTCGTTGACGATCTTGTGTCCTTATATACGCCTGAGATGTATATGGTTTTCCATCACTTGGTTCCTTGAAGATGGAGGCAGACAAGCCTCTGAAAGCCTCGGAATAGATAAAGAATCTCGTAGTTGGAACATTCCATATCACTGGAGGTCATCAATGGAAAATATTATTGATAATAAAATTTAACAGAGTGAATTTTTGTGATCAAGGGGAAAATTTTTGACCTAACATTGCCAAAGGGGACTTATTATCTGCAAGCTGATTCAACAATGAAAAATTAAAAATTACACAAAATTCACGAAGGTATCAAAATGTTCCATCAAAGTTCAAAAGCAAGGGAGCAAAAAGTGCCAAAAAGGTCATTGTTATACGTATTTACAATTGCCTTCATAGCGAGACCCTCCAGTGTATATATATTTCATTCAGAAGCAAATTTCCTCTCCCTGTGAACTATTTCCCTCTTTCTTTCGCCGAATTTCTCTTCCTTCACTAATCCTGTTTTCATTTCCCCCTCTTCGCTTTTTCTTCTATATTTATGTCGGCTCCATCTGCATCCCTTTTCCTTTTCCCACCGTTTTCCTCTCTAGTTTTTTTTTTTTTATAGGAGCTAACATGGAAAGCTGCCTAAGACCTGACTCTTTGACTTTGTGTAGGTGGTCGTATTTAAAAAAAAAGAAATTCTTTCCTACTTTGTTTGTGGCTGTAATCTCCGATTCTTTTGTCGCAATGTTTTAGTAACAATGAGAAACGTCCAAACTTTTGGTCTAAATTCTAGGAAAACGAAACCACAGTTCACAGAGAATCGAAAAAATGTTCCAAAAAAAAGAAGGAATAAGCTTTCTAGAAATGAAAAACGGATTCTTCAATCGAGGACAGAGTATTCACAAAGAGTCCAAATAACATAAGATGCAAAATGTACTGGGGAGGTTAATTTATTTATTTATTTATTTTTTTTTTAATATGACGATTCTCAGAAACAAGTCTACTATAACATAGGCTTAATGATATTACGCCGAGCTGTAATAATCAATTATACAAATATACCTCGTTTGATACTGGTGGCAGGTTATAATCCTCTAATATACGTAAGAGCTTCCCTACAGGTTCTAAAAACATAATTTATTTTTAAACATTAGGTTCTTAGAAGTAAGTCTGCAAAAAACATAGGCTAATGGGACATCTCGTTCGATGCTGGAGCAGGTTCTAACATACGTAATAAAACAACGGCGGTTTTTCCTTCAGAAATAATTAAACCTCGAAGGGGAACTTGTAAAACAAAACTGGATCTAATCACTCACAGCGTCAACACATTAACCTCTAGACTTAGTTTAGTCATTGTGGGGAAAACTGAACAGAGACTGAGAGTCGTATTGCACTGCAGCCCTTGTGATCAAATTAGGATTAAGTCACCTTCTTTGAAGATACTAATTCCAGGTTTATTAGAAGTTTCTGGAATTTTCTTTGAATACTTTAACATTTTCTTACCGACTTGGCGTCTTTGATGCTCCGAAAAGGCTCATTAAACGTATCCCCTTTAAAAAAAAAAAAAAAAAACAACTAGCGTCTTGTATGAGGCAATTTGTCTGGAATAATTGGTCTTTTTGTTTCATTTGTAAAACTGCAATTAAAAGATTTAAAAGGTAATTTTTTTTCATGACAACTAAATAATTTGACGAAAGAATATTTCATACGATTTCATAAACTCGAGTTTGAGAACAATATAAATTTGTTTGAAAAGCCATAATCTCACTCCAGTAAATTTATTTATACATTATCCAACAAGGGTTTCATTAAGGGACATTGTCCTCATAAATATCTTAAACAAGCGATGTCAAGTTATATCATTTTTTGGAAAAGGAAAAAGGTTACACCTCGGAAATGAAGTTCAGTACAAAAGAGAAATCTTCCATAACATTATTGAGGCTCAAAACTCCGAATTATTTTCGAGTACCGAGTTGGCTAAAACAAAATAAAGATGTCTGAAATTAATATTAGAAGCAAAATATGAACTCCTGGGGAAGTGGGATCCGAGATTTGAATGTAATTACTGCTTCATTATCACAGATGGAAGATAATCTAGTTGGAGAGAGAGAGAGAGAGAGAGAGAGAGAGAGAGAGAGAGAGAGAGAGAGAGAGAGAGAGAGAGAGAATTATCAACAGACAGACCTCGTTGATCTAAGCAAAGCTATTATTGTTCATGTCAGGGAAAATATTATTTCTTAATACATGATATCTCAGTTCTCGTTTTATCATATTTTGAAAGTTCCTTTCAAATATGATAAAAAACTAAAACCTTCTTATTCTTCGACAACCTTAACCTGCAAATATATATAATTTCTTTTCGTTTTAAGGCTGCAAAAAATCATGATACGTTTGAATTTATAATTATGTCTCTCTTAACGGTTTTAAACAACATTTTGTGCCGCTTCCATAAAAACTCCAGTCTTAGAAATGAATAGCAAAGTCAAGAGAGATTAATTGCATTGTATTCAGTAAATTGAAGCTTCATTGCTCTTAGAAGTTAACTGGATCAGCAGAGTAAAATTGTTCAAAGTAAAATAGGTCGAAGTTTCTGAATATTAGTCCAAAAAACATGGTGAACTGTAGAGATAATACCGATAAAATCGTCCTTTATTTCCTGTTTATGTTATGGATTATAAACTAAAATAACAGTTACATCGCTTTTGTATTTGATATTCGCTCCTTTTACTTTCGTTACTTTAGCTTAATATTTTACAAAAACACTCGTGATTTTACAGAGACAATTCCATTTATAAATCTCGGCAACTCAACGGGAAATAAACCGTAAGCGTTCAGCTCTCAAGAAAAATGAGCAGGTCCAATATATGGCCAGTTATAGATCCACCTTTTTTGTATTCCGCTCTGAAAGGTTTCTTTCCTGGTTTATAAAAACGTTCTTTATTTAAAGCCTTATGGGGCAAAACTCCATTAACGGAAATCCAGAGCTAAATCGTGTCAACGCTTTTATGGAATATTCATCTGTTATTATTTCCTGTACCATTTTGAAGGTTTGGTAGAGACAAAATTCTGCAGAAGTAAAGTAGTTTGCATCTGTTACAACAATTTGGTGCGAAGGATTGTTAGCTGAGGGGAATAAAGTTGGTGTGGCAAGATTCACTGCCCACACGACCCGTACGAACATGCATAGCAGTAATTATTTTCCATCTTTATTTGTTTCATGCTACGTTAATGAACTTTGATATCATTGTAACGCTAATGAGTTGTAATTTTTTATTCTATGTAAAGAAAACAAATTCATACTAAAATAAAGCATCCGTATCACGAATTTAAATAAGAAGTATAGGACAATTTTTTTGCCACTTTTTTTTAATTCACCAAAAATCGCTAAACAGAGATATACCTCAATTTTCTATACTCAGCACAAAATCGAAATAAACTGCTTTTCTCTTGATATGCGCAAGTTAAAGGTTACCGGTAAGCGACATCTGCTTGTCACTAGTTTTCAAAGAATCATAAGAAAAAAAGGTAAATTGAGGAATCTCTTTTTTTTTTTTTTTTAATTCAGACAGTGAGAATATAATATAATATTCCTTTTTTATGATATATATTTTATTATTATTTTTGATATGTAAGATACAATTCCCCCACAAACAAAAATAAAGAAATTCGCGAGAGCAGCCAGGGAGAACTTGAATTAGGAAATTTGTCAAAAATAGGAGAATTGTGATATCTAATATTTCTCTGCACGCAGAGAAATTACAATAGTTTCTAGTTATATATAATTCATTACACTATGTGTTGAGAATGAAACGAATCCCATCCCCCCAGATTTAAGTAAATAAACTTATTCGCTTGAATAGCCAGGGAGAAAATTAGTGCATTGTGAAATGTCATAAGTTATGCTCATTTAAAAATATGAAAAAATAAATAAGTAAATAGATGAATAAAGTAAATAGATGAAAATAAAATGATAAATGCTTGTAATCGGTAACATTTTCAAAAATGAAAATACATGATAAGTTGTGTCTTTAATCATAAAACTTTCTCCAAAAAGCATATTACACAAAAATGCATGATGATGGATATGTGCTAGTAAGTAATTTCGCTTGGTATGGCAATCACAGAAGCACCGGGTCTCTATTGAGAGATGCATAGATTTATATTTTGTTTCAACCACAATGCTAGGTGGTGCCCTTGCGAACGCCCTTCGTAGAGGAAACACTGTGGTACTTCTGCCTTCTTTCCTCTGCTTCTTGAAGAATTCTAAGAGGCCACTAGTGGCCCTGGACGTTTACACTGCCACAAGGAGAAAGAAAGGCGAAACATGGGGTCAGCGATCCTCGACTTCCCTCTTGGAGGTCTTTTCTCCAGGTACCGACGAAGTCATAGCAGCAGCAGCAGCAGCAGAAGCATCCTCACCAGAACTGCCAGTGGCAGAAGAAGCATCAGGAGATGTACCAGGGTGGCATAGCAGCAGAAGCAAACAGGCACATCAAGGCAGCAGTTGCAGCAAAAGACGCATCAGGGAGAAGAGCGAGATCCCTGGTAGGAGGCCCTCATTCATCTGGATTGAATTCCATCAAACTGGTATAGATGCTAATTCATGGAACCGTGAGAGGTTCAGTTTATCATGGTCTATGGTAAACTTACGATGCAAAATGAATGCATTTTGCAATACAATTTGCAGAAGTAAGTACATCAACATCCCACTGACGACTTCACCGAAAATCATCCTTGCATGAATTAGCTGGAAAAACCTAAAGCACTTGTTGGCAATTGTGAAAGAAATGGGATCTCCTAATCGCTGCTATCAACACTTTCCATATCGGCCATAAAATCGTCACTGCTATCGTCACTATCTGTGTCACTTCCCCTCTCCACAGAAAGCAAAAGGTTGTCTATCTCTAGGCATTAATTACGCTTTTGGAACTCAGTTAGGACCCATAAATAGAACCTAATGGGAGGATGAAGAAGCCCTCTCAATCTGGTAGCTCCAAATGCCCCTCACTCTCTTTTAGCCAGGCCCTTACCCTTATAAAAACTTGCTCTACTACACTTTGACATTTTCAAAACACTCCGTAACACCCTTGCAACAAAACCTGAAGAAAAGTATGCACAATTGAGTGGGAAATAACGGCGTTATAGGCGTAGGTAGTTCGCGCACGGAAGGGTCAACAAAACGTGTTCCAAGAAGAAGCGAGTGAGTCAAGTGACAGAAATCTTTCAGAATGGTGACATCTGACAAACTGAGGTGCGAAGGTGTAAACAAATGCAGTAATCAGAGCGTCAGTGATGATGTCATCAGTGACCAGTGATGACGAAGAAACTTTCCGGCCACGATGAACCGCGTCGAGAAATCCTCCCACTTATGCTCTGCTGTTGGGAGAAATCTCACGGCTGATTTTTTTTTATTTTTTTCACTAGAATTCATTTTGTTGTTGTTAAACTAATCAATACAGGATTTTGCGTAAGTAATTAAACTCTATATGTAATTCAGCCAAACAGTGACGACACACCTAACATGAATTTCCACCTTGAGATTTTAAGCTGTAGTAGGTACAATATGCTATTAGTTGTAAAGAAACAGTTAAGTAAACATTAAAATTGGTTGTTTAGCATTTACATACAACTGTGGTTTATAGTTCTGTGGGTTTGTTTATATCTATCCATATATAAAAATAACGTACAAAGTGTACTGTGTGGAAGAAGTGCATTTATTATAGTAATGCATGTATTTATAAACATGCATAAATGGTAAGCGATTATTGATTGTGACACGCCACGAAATGAAACAGATATGAAAATGAACGACTGAGTGACAAAATGACAGTTAAGAGGAAATGACATAATCGTGAAGCGCTGATGCAAAAGAGTCAATAGAAAATATTTGCAAAAAAAAATAAATTTTACATTTCCAGAAGGAAAATGATCCATTCGCACTCAGTAACAGAAACACGTTCTGTGCCCGTGCGGTATTTTCCATGAATACTTAATGGCCTCGTATCCGGACTCAGTTCTCATATCCGTTCTCAACTAAAATATGTAGACTGTTGCTATGAAATGCAAGGCAATAAAATCCTTGGTTTTTCAAGAGGCCCGTGTAAAACTTAGTGAAAGTTGGTCCTATGGCCTTTCCCATAATGTCTCGCTAAAATTGATAACAATTTGAATAAACTTTAAAATAAGAACAATGATTTTATAGTCTTTTCTTAGTCTGCTCTACTCAACAATAATACAATAATAATAATAATAATAATAATAATAATAATAATAATAATAATAATAATAATAATAATAATATATGCTGGAAGTAAACCCTCTAATAATAATAATAATAATAATAATAATAATAATAATAATAATAATAATAATAATAATAATAATAATAATAATAATAATAATAATAATTGTGTAACTAGATAATTATGCCAACCCATGAAATATCAAAGTTACTATAAGAAGCTGACAACGAGATGAAGATAACAGCATAAATTTCTTGTCAGCTAAGCATACATCAAGCCTATATATTAATTTTGAAATATTTAAATTACCAGCAGATATGTCAAGTAGATACAATAATTACTGAAATGGAATAAAATATTCAAATTGCCAAAATAAAAGTCTTCTTTGTAGACTCTCCCTAAACCTTTATTAAAGCAAACTCTCAATAAATGGAAATATTTGAAAATAAAAGTATTATGAAGAAATTCCGGTTACGAAATAATAACTCTGGCAATACTAATTATCTTGATAATGATAATATTTAATTCCATATACAGTGGGTACTCTATGGTAAATAGTTATATGTGAAAGAC
>NC_087200.1:206119299-206124299 GCF_015104395.2 Macrobrachium nipponense
GCTTGAAATTTAGTATGCAACCATCAGAAATGATTATCATTATCATATATAAATAATGCGATATATGATAGCGCAAAAAACGAATTTCATATATAATTGTATTCAAATCGCGCTGTGCGCCAAACGGTTATAGGTAACAAGTTACTTTTTTTTCGTTGTACTGTGCACTAAATTGCGATCATTTTGATATATAACACATTGTAAAACGATAAAAGCAACACAGAGAAAATATTATCACAAAATGATGCATGAATTCGTAGCGCGCGGATGTAAAAAAATAATTTATTAAAAAATTCACCATAAATCGAAATATTGTTATAGAGACTTGCAATTTGTTTCAAAATGAAGGAAAATGATTGAATATTACGATACTGTAAGAGTTTTAGCTTACAAATGCAGTTTTTGACCATTTCGAACGAGTTAAAGTTGACCAAATGTCGAATTTTTGTTAAAAAAAAATTTTTATATGCAAATATAAAAAAATGAGAAATGCTACAATCTTCCAATAATTTTTTGTTATATTGTGCATGTCTTTGCGCACATTTTCATATATAAAACTTTTAAAAAAGCGTAATATGAAAAGGCTCAAATATTAGGAGAATGTGACCTACGCGTTTCCGAGATTTTCGGCCGAGAATCGGCGCGCGGACGGAATAAAAATATTTTTTTCAAATATTCACCATAAATAGAGATATTGTTCAAGAGACTTGCAATATGTTTTAAATTGAAGATAAATGATTGAATATTACTAGACTGTAAGATTTTTATGTTACAAATGCGTTTTTTTTACCATTTCGGTGAGTCAAAGTTGACCGATCGTAGTTTTTTTTCGTACTTATCGTAATTTATATGCAAATATTTCAAAATGATAAATGCTACAACCTTCCAATATTTTTTGTTATATTGTGCACGTTTTTGCGCACATTTTCTCCATATATAAAACTCTAAAAAAAGCGTAATATGAAAAGGCACAAATATTAGGAGTAATGGACCTACGCGTTTCGAGAGGTTTTCGGCCGAGAATCGGCGCGCGGACGGATAAAAATATATTTTTTTCAAATATTCACCATAAATCGAGATATTGTTCTAGAGACTTGCAATATGTTTTACATTGAAGATAAATGATTGAATATTACGAGACTGTAAGCTTTTTGTTGTTATATATGCGTTTTTTGACCTTTTCGGTTGAGTCAAAGTTGACCGATCGCAGTTTTTTTTGTGGGTCGTAGCTTATCTTACTTTATATGCAAATATTTCAAAAATGAGAAAATGCTACAACCTTCCAATATTTTTTGTTTTTTGTTATATTGTGCATGTTGTTGCACACATTTCCATATATAACCCTTTAAAAAAAACGTAATATGAAAGGCTCAAATATTAGGATAATGTGACCTACGCGTTTAGGAGGATTTTCGCCGAGCAATCGGCGCGCGGAGGGGAAAAAAATATTTTTTTTCAAAAATTCACCATAAATCGAGATACTGTTCTAGAGACTTGCAATTTGTTTTTAAAATTAAGATAATGATTGAATATTTCTAGACTGTAAGAGTTTTATGTTATAAATGCGTTTTTTGACCTTTTCGTTGAGTCAAAGTTGACCGATCGTAGTTTTTTTTTCGTACTTATCGTACTTTATATGCAAATATTTCAAAAATGATAAATGCTACAACCTTCCAATATTTTTTGTTATATTGTGCATTATTGCGCACATTTCCATATATAACCTTTAAAAAAAGCGTAATATGAAAAGGCTCAAGTATTAGGAGAATGTGACCTACGCGTTCCGAGATTTTCGGCCGAGAATCGTAGCGCGGAGGGGAAAAAAATATTTTTTTTCAGAAATTCACCATAAAATCGAGATACTGTTCTAGAGACTTGCAATATGTTTAAAATGAAGAAAAATGATTGAATATACTAGACTGTAAGAATTTTATGTTATAAAGCGTTTTTTGACCTTTTCGGTTGAGTCAAGTTGACCGATCGAAGTTTTTTTCATACTTATCGTACTTTATATGCAAATATTTCAAAAATGATAAATGCTAAAACCTTCCAAAATTTTTTGTTATATATGGTTTTGCGCACATTTCCATATATAACCTTTAAAAAAAGCGTAATATGAAAGGCTCAAATATTAGGAGAATGTGACCTACGCGTTTCCGAGATTTTCGGCCGAGAATCGGCGCGCGGAAGGGAAAAAAATATTTTTTTCAAAAATTCACTATAAATCGAGATACTGTTCTAGAGACTTGCAATTTGTTTTAAAATGGAGATAAATGATTGAATATTAATAGACTGTAAGGTTTTTATGTTATCAATTCGTTTTTCTGACCTTTTCGTTGAGTTCAAAGTTGACCGATCGTAGTTTTTTTCGTACTTATCGTACTTTATAATTGCAAATATTTTCAAAAAAGATAAATGCTACAACCATTCAATATGTTGTTATATTTTGCATGTTTTTGCGCACATTTCCATATATAAAACCTTAAAATAAGCGTAATATGAAAAGGTACAAATATTAGGAGAATTGACCTATGCGTTTCGGATATTTTCGGCCGAGAATCGGCGCGCGGAAGGAATAAAAATATTTTTTCAAATATTCACCATAAATCGAGATATTGCTCTAGAGACTTGCAATTTGTTTTAAAGTGAAGGTAAATGATTGAATATTACTAGACTGTAAGTAATTTTCTTACCCCCCAAAAAAAATATATATATATATATATATATATATATATATATATATATATATATATATATATATATATATATATATATATATATATATATATATATATATATATATATATATATATATATATATATATATATATATATATATATATATATATATATATATATATATATATATATATATATATATATATATATATATATATATATATATATAATTTTTTTTTATACGTAAAATATATATATTACATTCTTCGATTCTGGTACCAATACATAAATAAAAGGAATGCAGTTGACACTTCTATTTTCGCATACAATGAAATGTCTTATTATTATTTTATCATGCACACATTCAGATATATAAAAAATTGTAATAAATATAAAACTAAATATAAAATAAATGCAGAATACTCACTCGTAATCCTGACTCTTTTCGTTCTATTCTTGTTTTTCTTTTTCGCCTCCTCCATTGAAGTGTCTTGCATTTTTTTTCCACTCGACATGACGAGGTACAGTGGAGGAGGGAGACGCACGCCCTTACTGCTGATGGACCCGGCGGCCCCTGTCGCCCTCCGCTGTCGGTTTAGGGCGGCGCGCTCCAATACATGACCTTAGTGTGGTTACTTTCGGTCACACTCCCCTATCCTGCAAAGAGCAACTTTGCAGAGACGACAGAAGAACCGGTGTCTCTCTCTGCCATTCATATGGAACACCCCGGCACCGTTTCTGCCTTCAACCACCCTTCCTAAGGCCTCCAGTATGTGTTCCCCTGGCTGCAGCCGACACGCAGGGTCCACTACTCGACGAGAAGCGGTGATGGCGGGGCCGGCAGCTAGAGGGGCGTCGTCAGCAGGGGTGGCGGCAGCAGGGGTCGTCGTCAGCAGGGGCGGCGGCAAGCATGGGGCGTCGTCATGCCAGGGGCGGTACCCACGTCCAGGCAGGGGCGTCGTCAGCAGGGGCGTCGTCCAGAAGGGGCGGCGGCAGGTCCGGAGCGAGAGTTGGCCCTCCTATCTGCCCTTTCCTCTAGGGGCAGATCTGCAGCTCGGGGCAGGGGGTCAGTTATGGAAGGCCACTCATCGGGATCGAAGTTGATGAGGGCATTCCCGGCTACCTCTAGGAAACTGTATGTGGGTCAACCTCGGAAGATTGTCACCGCGGTACCCACAGTACAGTATGTAGGCATTTTGGAGGGCCAACTGAAGGATGTATTTGAGGAGCTTCTGTGTCCACCTTCTGGTTCTCCTGGCGAAGGGGTAGTACTGGATGAGCTGATCAAAGAGATCAACTCCTCCTCTGTGCCTGTTGTAGTGCCCAATGACAGTAGGCCGCTCGGTACGAAACTACCTCAAACACAACTCGGCCCTATCGACGTGTCTTCGTTCCGCTGTACGATCTCTTCTTGGATGGGTTCATGACTCGTCGTAATCATGGGGACGAGTCGGACACCCTCCCAACAGATGACGAAGACAGCGCCCTTCCGCCGCCACTCTGTCTCTCCTCTTGCCAGGTGTTGCGGATGACTAGCGAACCTCTTGAGGACATTCGGGGCCCCACCGCACCAACCGAAGGGTACCACTGACGTTGAACACCTGCTTCATACAGTTCCTGGCCAGGGATACCGAGTTTATAATAATTATCAATAAACAGGTGATATCCCTGGTTACGGAAACGTCCCACAAGGTTGAATACAGTGTCAACGCAGCGTGGTAGAAGACCCCGGTATACACTGAAAAGTCCACAACGTATCCAGTGTTGGCCTCGGTAATGAGAAAGAATTTCACACCATATTTCTTTGGCTTCTTGGGTTATACACTTTTATACTAAGACGTCCTTGTAAGGCATCATCCCCTCATCCAAAGACAGGTTCTTTCCAGGAATCACGAGATTACTACACCGCTCACGGATATAATCCCCAACTGTACGCACTAAAATGAGGCGATCACTGTTATTCCGGGGTATGGCCCTTCGGTTGAAGGCGTTGAAGTACCTGTCCATGGCCAGGAAATTATCACGGGACATAACGCCAGGCACATTCGGCATACATTAAAAATAATTTCTCCTCCAATATTGCCTGACGTCGACAGCAGGTGTCAAACCAAAATAAATGTGGAGCCCCAAAAAATGTGCCATGTCAATGAGGTTGCAACCCCGCCAGTAATACGACAAGGTCGTCTTCAGCTCATACCGGCAGTACCGAGCGTAGTCCACCGTCTCGTGTACCAGGTATTCCAGCAATTTCCCCAGCTCAGGAAAAGCTGGATGAACCCCAAAAACAGCAGGGGTACTGGTACGGTCATCCCAGGGGTTGC
>NC_087200.1:206129299-206134299 GCF_015104395.2 Macrobrachium nipponense
CTAAATTTTTTTTACAAGGCTGATAAATCATCATTGTCTCTAATCAGGATGATGACTCATCCTTCTCATACTAAATGGGTGTCATAACCTGATAAGAACTTAGGAGCTAGGTCATTAATAAATTTCTTATAATCATTTTTCAGTGTCTGGCTACTAAAGTAATCTTTAATAACGCCTGGCCTTTTTTTTTTTTATTGCCCAGTTATATGTAGTGCAGAAATCTACGTATTTCGTTCGTAAGAATTTCATATGGTGAATTTTCTTTTAGTTACTGAGGATGTTGTGCAATTAGAACCTCAAACGTTGGACCGAAGATGCATTCCATTACCACTCTAAATCAATTCACCTTATATTTCATTAATTTATGCTTATTCTTATCTATTAATTTATTAATTGATTTATTCATGTACCGTTCTTCCAAGTAACATACAAATATATACTATTTCACTATCAATACGTCATAAAATTCTAAATTAAAATCATACTTCCCTTTGCATAAGGAATCCCAAATCCTGACGAAGATCGTACCACTTTTAACCCTCAGGATTTATTGAGGATTTGTGCTCAGGGATTTCAGGGATTTCCGGGAGACGGGAGGTTGGAGAAGACGCAGCTGAATTTTATTTATTTCTTTAAGGGTACAGGAACGAGCCACTTCCGGGTCTTTTGGGATTATTCCGGGGTTCATTTCCCAACAAATAGAAGAAAGTTACGGTTTTCAATTTCCTGGTTTTGTTACCTTTACTGTTTTATTTTTTCTTATTGTTATGTCTCCTGTGTTCTATTTCATTAGTGTTTGTATGTTTGTATGTTTGAATACACACACACATATAAGAGTCATATCACATTTTCGTGATTCATATACATACATCAAGCTACAAATGTCCTTTAGTATCTAATTCGCTCTACCTCGGAATTTTTACATTTTCATATATGTTAACCGAAGGGGAATTTTTTAGTCGAGAAGAAATTTGTCGGCTCACGGGCGCAAACCGTCGAACCCAAGCTTCACTGTGCATCCTGAATTTGTTAGGTTCAATGGTTCCTCCGAAGTGTTTCAACGGTGAGTTGTAATGCTACGAATAATAGTATGCAAATTAAGAAGAATATAGTAGGGCCTATGGAATTACACCTTTCCCTGGGATACTGGAATCCATAGATATCTAAATTTGCTGGATGGGGGAACCGAATTCTACGACGGGGGAATTCTTTTATTTATATTTTTGTTGTCTCTTTTAAAAATGGAGCTAAATATTTAATAGAATCGATATAACATACAAGTTAAAAAGGGAATTAAGTGATAGAGTGAGATTTCATCATAGAATATACCAGTATTGAAAGAATGAATAATAAAATATATTAGAGTGTGAAAACAAAAGATAGAGTAAAAATGAATTGGAGTAAAAAACATATTAGAAAATTGAATTTCAGTCAAATTGTGATAACGATAAAAGAAAAAGTAAAAATGAAATTAACGAAACAATATATTAGAAAAGCTAACTAAAGTGAAATGATGATAACAAACAAAAGAAAACGAAAAGGGGATAAAAATCAGTATCAAAGAACTCCACATAAATAGCATTAATTTAAATATATGAGCGCAGCCCTTACATAAGAGGTTACAGTCTATTTCCAAATGGCATGCATCGGCAGCCATTACACATTTGGAAATATTCATTCCCTGTATTATGGTAATGAGCATAAAAAAAGCCTATGCTACTGGGAGGCTTAACATTCTAGTATTTTATAAACCTATTATCATATAACAACAAAGAAGAGAGGAAAAGTACATCCATAGTTGTATTCGTTAGATTCCAGCAGACCAAAACACTAGTATTACGCGAGCGATTCCTCAACTTTAAATATCACTAAAAGTATTGCTATTTTAGCTTTCCAACGTGAAACAAAACCTTTAATATTAAACCCATGTGAGAATTTACATTTAAGGAACAAACAAATATTTTTTTTCCAGTTTTCATGGCTAAGTTTTGCGCACTCGAAATATTTACCCAGACGAAAAAAAAAAGAAATGTTAGAATATATTTCCCTCCTGCTACTGGTGTGGTATGAAAGCCATATGATCTTTCATGAATACGTGACATCTAATTGATGTTGAAGTGTCCTCAGCATATTAGGGGCTGAACTGAACTGGAATTAAACAAACTTTCAACTTTGACTTCCAGTTATCTGCAGAAATAATCTGTTTTGGACTTTTCTCTTTCTCTCTCTCTTTCTCTCTCTCTCTCTCTCTCTCTGTCTTGTGCAGTTTTTCACGCTCTATCTCTCTTTTTTCCATGCCGTCCACAATGTTCTTTATATTTCACACAATGGTTATTGAACTGAGCCAGTTCCGAAGTATTTGTAAGATTATCTTTCTCTGAAAGTGTACTTCTCTCTGTCTGTCTGTCTCTTTATATATATATATATGTATATATATATATATATATATATATATATATATATATATATATATATATATATATATATATGTGTGTGTGTGTGTGTGTGTGTGTGTGTGTATACATATGCATATGTGTATGTATGTCTGTGAGCGTGTTAGTATACGTGCGTTTGTGCATACACTCTTCGTTTCTCATTAGGCGCGAAAACGAAACTCCAATAAGTACCAAAGCTAGAGTAATGGCGGCACTTTTCCTGAGATGCAAATGAAGCTGTTTTGAGTATTATCTGGAGCAGGGCGCTCCCTTTGTGCACAACGTATTTAGATATGCTAAAAATTATGCTAGGAGCTTTTTCACTGGAAGAGGTTTTTTTTATTTATCAGGTTACTGAGGATGAGAATAGTGGGAAATTATCGATACCTTTTTTCAAACACTGAAGTGGGGTAGTACCGACAGTGCATCTCAGGCTACTGACATACTATGCCGCGCACGGTGGCGGGAAAACATTTATCTTTTCTGGTATATATATATTTCTACTTATGTAAGTATGTTGAAAATCTCCATGTATTACTTCTATTATTTCCTTATATTTTCATTGCTTCATTATTCGTACCAATTTCACAATTATGGGTAGAAGTGGCTTTAAACTAACAAGACAATACTATTATTATATAATTACGCAGTACTATCTATTGCAATATTTATCGCTAAAAGCAAAACTGTATTTAACTGTTTTTTAATATAATTCCCTCAGCTCGCTATCAACCCAAAGTTGACAACCCTGCCTGTGATGACTTTGATCTGCAGTAGCTTCGAAGCAGTCGTCAGGTGCACTTCTTTTCTCGCGCACACTCCTGTTTTTCAGGAATTCCTAAACCCTTCGCTTTCAGCAGCACACAAAGTTGTATTTTTAATGAAATTTGCCACATCCATCCTACTCTGATGTCCGAACAACACTGAGAGAAAACCGCACTGCAGGTCGGTTTGCCGCTATAGTATGACAGGTTCAAACTTTCGCGGTTTGCCGCTTGTAGTATGTCACTACACTCACGTGGTGCCCTGGGGTCGTATTAAAGAGCGTTCGCGGCGTTCCTTAGGTCCTTAGTTGCATTTCATTTTAATTTATTCTTTTACTTTGCCTCCATTCCCGCTTTCTCGCTTCATCTCTGCCATAATCGTTGTTGATGACATAAAATATAACAAAAGTACAATTATTCTTTATGCAAACTAGTATATGACAAAACTCTTATTTTTTTTCTTTTGAAAAGCTTCCAGAATCAAAATTAAAAGCAATGTGAGTTTAGTCTAAAATTTCAAATCCCTGATCTTTCCTTAATTTCATGATACTTTACTTAAATATGAGAACTTCAATAACTACAAATCATAAGAAACATTATGTTGAAAGGCTATAAATAAATGCAATTAATATATTCAGTAAAAGCTGCAAAGTATTCGAAAATCTAAAACTAGCACTTTGAAAAAACAGAATATATTCAAGCATAGTTTCCAAGAAGACTTTGGTCTTAAGAATGAAATTTAAAGAACGCATTAAACTCCAGATTGTGTTTTATATATTTCTTAACATGTTTCACAAAGCTTACTAATGATTTCATCATCATCTTCATCATCATCATCATCATCATCATCATCATCATCATCATCATCATAATAATAATAATAATAATAATAATAATAATAATAATAATAATAATAATAATAATAATAATAATAATTAATTCAGATCTTGTAGTAGGTAACAATAAGATTTATGACCCTAAGTGTAGAAAAAAAGTAAAAGGGTCGTGGCCCTTTAATTCTCTAATGATTTAGTGGGACAGACAGCCATAATGAAAAGGGCTAATTAATCTTTGCTGTAATTTCAGAATAAAAATGGTTGGTGATCTCTTGACTACCTGATGTTTAGAGGAAGAATAAATCTCCCGGGGAAGGATTAACTGTCCGCAGAAACGGAGGCAGAATAAAAAATATAGTGAGGTTAATTGTAGTGAAGGGGCTGTTACGGAGATCATGAATTTTATTTTCGATGTGGATCGTTATACTTGTTACGTGTCCAGCTGTGAAACAGTTGTTTCTTAAATCAGGATGAAGTTTTTACTGATTTAAATATGCAATTAGTTTATTGTAAAATTATTTTTAAGAAAACAAACTATCAAGATTTGTGCAGCTGTGGAGCAGTTGATTCTTAAATCAGCTGGGAGGATACTTCGAAATATAATTGCTTGATACAATAATCAGGCACTTTGTAGTGAAATTCTATTTAAGCAAGTGGGCGTACCTAGGGACCGAAGGAACGATATAAACACCACTAAGTATAATACTTACAGAGCTTCTCGTCTGTTGTATCGACAGACCTATCTCTTGCTTCGGAAATCATCATTTTAAATTATCACATTTATTCACCAAACACATATATATTTGAATATTGATTTTTAATCGCCCCGAAGACCCACAACGGTCATTCGGGGACGTTTTAGGTCATGTTATCACTGGTCTCCTCTCGTCCTCTTGTCTGGCCATCAATCTTTATAATCAAATCTATATCTTTTTGTTTGTTCAAATATTACCCAGGTTCTTTGG
>NC_087200.1:206136476-206153976 GCF_015104395.2 Macrobrachium nipponense
TCAGATAGGTCACTGCTGAGTCCGGTAAGTTTTAGATAAAACTCGATGGCTAAGTTGGCAGCACCCCTGCTTTTCAATACACACACGCACACGCACACAACATATATATATATATATATATATATATATATATAATATATATAATATATATATATATAATATATATATATATATATATATATATATATATATATATATATATATATATATATATATATATATATAGTATATATATATATATAATATATAACATTATAGAATATATATATATATATAATATATATATATATATATATATATATATATATATATATATATATATAGTATATATATATATATATATATTATTATATAGTATATATATAATATATATATATATATATATATATATATATATGGCATGCACGTATTATGTATATTTTCTGCAAGAACATTTTCAGAATTCAAAGCAATGCTTCTAATGCTGTTGTCATTTTGCTTTTGTCTTTCTTACTGTTTATTTGTTTCCATAACTCCTTTCCCTTATATTTCTATGTATTTACTGATTCCCATATTTTCTTTCCTTTTTCCGTTTGTATATTTGATTTTTGTTGTCACTTTTTGTACAAAATACTTGAGAAAACCTTCATACTAACTTCAAAATAAAAATATACGATGTATATATGTTATTTTTTGTTTATATTTCTTATTCATTTAATAAAATACATTTAATAAAATATTCATTTAATAAAATAAGTCTTCCAAACAAGGATTTTGCCAAATACATTGTTTAGAAACAAACTACTTCCCTTTACACAAGAATATTTTCCATGGGCATTTTTTTTTTCTTTTCTCATTATGTTTTTGAACAACGCATTGCACAAAAAACCAGTCAGATGGAAGAGACTTTGTCACTTTAGTAAACAAAATGTAATGAAAATTCTATTCTTGGTAAAATGGAACTCCACGAAGGCTATATTCGAATAACGTTCCATCAGCTTCCATTTTGCCCAGATTCCTTCAGTATTTGTTGGTACCGTTTTTCGTATGTTTTCCTGTGGCATAATTGGCAATTTTAAAACTGTTTTGAGTTATGCGGGGCACTGTAGGCTTTACTTGCGGTTCTTTGCAGCATTTTCATGCCATAGGTGCAACCCCTCTCGCTCCTTTTACCGTCCCTCCGTTCATATTCTCTTTGTTCCATCATACTTTCCACCCTATATGTAAATAAATGAAAGAGAATCTTCATATTGTCACGAAAATTAATATACGTATATATATATATATATATATATATATATATATATATATATATATATATATATATATATATATATATATATATATATATATATATATATATATATATATATATATATATCGAGCTACAAATGTCCCTTAATATCTAATTCACTCTACCATGGAATTAATATATTTTCATATATGCTTAACCGAAGGGGAATTTTATAAGCCGATAATAGAATTGTCGGTGCACGGGCGCGAATCCAGGACACCATACAAATCCAGGATGTCAGTGAAGGTATTTACCCACTCCACCACCGCAAGAGGCTATAAGTTAATGCCGTCTCTCACCCTCAAATACCTTTCGCGCTCAGGTAGAGTAGTAGTGCTTATGACAGCATGTAGCCATTATATAAGTCATATCACATTACCGTGAATCATATACATACATCGAGCTACATTTGTAGCTCGATGGCTCGATGTATGTATATGAATCACGGTAATGTGATATGACTTTTTTATATATATGTATATATATATATATATATATATATATATATATATATATATATATATATATATATATATATATATATCAAATGTACATATATATATATATTTATTTATTATATATATATATTTATTTATAATCACACTTAAGTATAAATATCAGAAGTGCTTCAAACTGTTTTAATAAATGATCCTGCCCACCCTAAAACAAATATAAGTTAAAACAATATAGTTAAGATATAACTATGGAACATGAATTAGTTGATATTCAAAGTAGAGAACAGAATAAAAAATAATTCAAATTTCGTAAAGAAAAGAAGGGCTATCGTGACATCTCTTTTAGTTCTACCTCGTCATAGTTATTAAATATTTACTCCTTTATCCTATTATCTAAAAACGAACAAAGAGACTTGCTGGCTACAATACGAAGGAACGAATTTATTTTTACATGCAATTGAAGGAATATGTATGAGAATGCTTTCCACAGCTGAAATGAAGCTGTTCTAGATTCTTGAAAACCTGATCCGATTAGACAAAGAAAGAGCATTTTAATATTCTAATCTCTTTTGTAATTAATTTAATTCTTGTCAGTTTCATGCCCAAGTTGCTAGGGTGGCTCGAGTAGTTATTGAATATAATTAGTTCCTTTTGAATGATATGTCCTCGGCTAGCGACCCGAAGAGAGAGAGAGCGAGAGAGAGAGAGAGAGAGAGAGAGAATAAATCTCTTACTTACGTTAATGTCAGGGAATAATATATATACCGATATACGTTGCAAGCCTGTTAAAAGTGACTCTCTGTCTCTCTCTCTCTGTCTCTCTCTCTGTCTCTCTCTCTCTCTCTCTCTCTCTCTCTCTCTCTTACGCGAGAGATGTACCTCAACACAAGGAGCTTGAAATGAAATTCGCCTTTTTCTGCTCTTGAAGATATTTTTATGATTATTTTCAATATAGATGGATAATAATTTCCGAATTCCCCCTCCCCCTTAAAGAACCCCTCTCTCCGCCCCCTCACCCCACTCTCTCTCTCTCTCTCTCTCTCTCTCTCTCTCTCTCTTACCAAGCAGCATTATTCCTCGAAGTTTTTGGCCGGATATTTTTATTAATTTTCTTCCATAGCTTTTATGAGAGTTAGCAGATGAGGAAGTTGATTTTTCACATAATTTCATATTTTCTCGTAGTTTATCGTTCAAATGTTAGATACTTTTCTTAAATCTATAGCCTAATTAACTTGAATTTCATTGTGGTTACTATGATAATTACTCATTATTACACACAGTTCTCTAGCATGTTTCATAATAATAATAATAATAGTAATAATAATAATATTGGAAGGAGACCCTCTTTCAAACAAGTCCTATTGAAAGATATTGCTGCATCAGCTGCATTCAACTTGTAAATAGTCTTCTCTATTTTTCTAATAATAGTTGTAATAGCAGAGAGAAAGCTATTATTAGAAAAATAGAGAAGACTATTTACAAGTTGAATGCAGCTGATGCAGCAATATCTTTCAATGATAATAATAATAATAATAATAATAATAATAATAATAATAATAATAATAATAATAATAATAATAATAATAATAATAATAATAATAATAAGAAGAAGAAGAAGAAGAAGAAGAAGAAGAAGATTTTATCCTTAGAAAATGATATTTTACTGTCTGACACCGAATCACAAGATTCTCATAATTTCTCAAAGGAAAACAAACGCACCTTAAAAAGAAAGAAAGAAGGAGAAAAGAACCCTTTGGATCCTCGAGCCTTAACCCGTTCAGTCTCCTCGTCCAAAAAACGGAAAAAGGTTAAAGCTTTACATCGACGGGGGCGTTCGGGAAATGCTTCTTTTTCTCTCCTGAATACCTAATCTTTCCTACGAACCAGACGACTGAAGTTTGGTGGACATCAGATTTGGAGCTAGCGGTTTTGGATATAAGTTTTTTTTTTCTTGACAAAGGTTATGTGTGTTTGTTTGTTTTTCTTCTTTTTTGTGCCATTGTTGTGTTCGTGTTTGTGACAAAAAACATATTAATTTGACGTTCATGTGATAGATAATTCCATCTTTGTAGGTCACTCACCGTCTTTTCTATCTGAATTTAGTAATGAAATAACCATCATGTTTCATAGGTAAACGATAATCGATAAATATACTTTTTCTCGTACTTAAGCCGTTAGTAATCACAGCAACATTGCTTCATTACATGTTACATCATAGCTGGATGAGATGTGCTACGAATCATTTATGATCTTATTAGTGTATTATATTGTTTTCTGATGATTAAATTTAGACAATTATCAAGTTTATTTATTGAGAGGATGAAACCAGAACCGAACGCCAACTTGTTTATAAGCAACAACTGTTTGATCTTTTCATGTCTAATCATTATAGAAAGATTATTTACCGCTTTCACTTTTTTTAATTTGTGAGTTATTTAAAGTTTTGAATTTTTCTTTGTTTTCTTATTGTTTATTTTTCATCTTAAAATCAGATTATTTTTTTATATTTGTCTATGAACTAATGTAATCTCTTTGTATACAATAAAAAATAAGGAATAATAATACGTGTACATTCTCATCGTCATAGTATGATTACATTACGCGGACTAATCCCTGGTACGTTTAAAGTCGTGAATTATTTCCTGCTCTCACGGCAAACTTTGACCGTCGCGGGTTGTGTCCGCTCTGCATATTTGATGGCTTCCTGGCCGGAATCGACAACTTCCACTGACAGATTGATAAAACAGATGTCCTGGCTAAATGATGGTCGTGCTGAATACTAATGTAAAATAATTAAAGGTTCTCAGAATGCAGTTAGTCAATGTCTGTAGACTAAAGTCATGATAAGGCAGGTACTTAATCAGAATCGTAAGAAAACTGTGTGGGAAATTATTCCATATAAGCAATTTTGATTTTCGTTGAGCATGAAATGATTTTGAAATTGAGATTTATACAAAGAATGAAGTTGATATTGAATATGTACATCATAAAGACTTTCCCTCCCTCTTTCTCTCTCTCTCTCATATTCTTGTTCTTTCATTTTCTCTCCCACCTTTTCTCGTTCCCTTCATTCCTCCGCCCCCCTCACTCTCTCTCTCTCTCTCTCTCTCTCTCTCTCTCTCTCTCTCTCTCCCCACAACCGATCCAGCTCCGAAGCCAATTACCTTTGTGGCTTCGAGAGAAACTTGTCATCCCAAACGCCAAACGTTTGACTGTACACGTCGTTGGTCCGGTGCAGAGCGAAGCCTCGGTCCTGAATTTTGTCATTTGTAGATATTCCTAAATATTGAAGGGCTGCTACCTGGGAACGGCGCAGTATTTCTGAGCAGCAAGTAAATCGAGTAAAGTATATTGAAGTATACTTACTGAGTAAAATACTGAAATATTCATTTTACTTAATAATTGCTGCATTTTATTGCAGTTAATTATGTAATTAATTATGTTTTTCGTCTATAAAATGGAGAAAAGATAAAGGAAATTACAAAGAAGCGTTTAACAAACGGACAGTATATGATATTGTAGATTCATCTGGCCTTATGCCAGCAAGGGTTCTTGCTCCTTGATCGCCGTGCTACGACGACTACCTCTTCAGAGATTATGTTCAGAAATCGAATGATTATAGCTTTAAATTGGACGATACAAATTATGATCAGTAATAAAAAAAAAACGTCTTTTGAATACTTTATAAATTATAAGAAACGGAATAATTGTCTTTTTAAAACTTTCCACGAAATTTATTAACAGAAGTTGAATAATTATATTTTATTAACGTTCGATAAAAATTATGATCAGAAAGAGAATAATTGCCCTTTTTAAAAATAATGAACAGAAATGGAATTCATTCTTAACTATTTTGTCTTCTAATAAAAAAAAAATAATAAAAAAACGCCGCCACACCCCCATCCATAAAAAAAGTAAAAAAAATAAAAATAAAAACATAAAATTGTCTACACCGTAAATTGGAGCAGATGCTCATATAACCTCTAGCCAGAATACGAAACAGCCTGAGGCTGACTCAAGCACGGGGGAATTTTTCGCTCAAGCAACTTCGCTTGCAAGTGTAGCCGGCAAGCAATCAGACAGCTAACGAGTGGTGATGAAGTTTGAGGACACTATCTTCGCACTTCACTTATTTATGTTAGGCTTATTATCACGTTCTGAGAATTATATGAGGCTAAAATGAGGTTCTTGTTTCTAGAAGACGTAACCAAAGTTGCGTTGCATTTCGGGGAAGTTCGTCGTTCAGTCAACGGATGGACATTATTCTTCTGCTTAACTGCTTTAAAATAAGGAATAATTTATCTCAGTCCAAACTCAAATTCTATACCAAAGTGGCCTCATTTCTGTTTATGATTTGTGACTGAACTGAGTAATTTTGATCATGACTTCTAAAATATTCTACTGTGTTCTCTCACATTTAATACTAATCTGAAAGTAAAACCAGGATTTCAGATGGTTCTGAACTTTAAGAATTTATGGAATCAGTATTTGGTCAATAGAAATACGATTCTTAATAATATAATACACTAGTTTAATTTATTAATGTATTTCCTTACATTTTCAACGAAATAGGTGAAGGAAGTTATATATATATATATATATATATATATATATATATATATATATATATATATATATATATATATATATATATATATATATATATAGATATATATATATAATATATATATATATATATATATATATATATATATATATATATATATATATATATAATATATATATATATATGTATATATCTATATATATCTATAATATATATATATATATATATATATATATATATATATATATATATATATATATATATATATGTGTGTGTGTGTAATGGGGAGATTCCCCCCCCATTATTCATTAGGTAAGCATGTGGCACGAAACGGAATGCAAACCAACACACAGTATTACACACAGCCTCTCTCTCTCTCTCTCTCTCTCTCTCTCTCTCTCTCTCTCTCTCTCTCTCTAGCACCGACACCTCTCTCTCTAAGCAATCTCTCTCTCTCCACTCTCCACCTCTTTCTCTCCATTCTAACAGGTAATGAAAATGAGAGAGTCGCATCATAACATTAACATTTATTAACAATGAATAAATAATGGATAATCAAGTCCTACAGACTAACTTAATTACCAACAGTAAATGTCTAATAGTGATCATTAGTCACCAAAAAGTCCACACCCCTCCGGTAACTCTTTGTCCCCCTCCATTCCAGTTCTGCCAGAATCGTCTGTTTCAAAGACACAGAACGCATCCCGGTAAGTACACATAAATTTAACAATCAATGACCAAAGATTGAACATGAACACAAGAATGTCAAACAGGTAACAAGCCAGCCTTCGGCTAAAACACTTCAACACTCACCCAAGCAACCGGAACACTTAAACACAGTTAATTAAAACTCCCCGGTGAGCACCACGGCATCTTGCCTTTGTCTCCAAGATCCTCTATCAAAATCCCCCCATAGACTTGCGTATGAAACTATTAAAGGGAAGAGGCGCACACGCACATACGAACACACAGTTCGTTAGCGCCTCGCAACACTAGTTGCATCCAGTTTCACAAAGGCACTTTGAGAAGAGTTCATAAAACTGTCGTACATTGACTTGTCGAACTAAGCATTTTTATCTCACGCCATCCCTAGAAACTCATTGTTCAGCTACTCTCAGGTCGTCGTCCTTTTTCTTTTAATACACTGTTCTCCACATTCCATAGGTCACAGAGAACACATGGACAATATATATTAATCAAAAACCCTAGGCCTTATATATATATATATATATATATATATATATATTATATATATATATATATATATATATATATATATATATATTATTGGTGGTACAAGCCACAGTAACTACCTCACCAACCCTTGAGTCTTTATACATTAAACGGCTGGTTCCGTCTTTAAACTCCAAAGTATCTGCTGCTCCTTTATATATAGCATAAGTGAAGTCTTGGATAGGTCTGCAGTCTTGGTCATTCGTTCTTCCTTCTCCACTCTAAAACAGGTTGTTATGTCACTGGGTCTCTCTTTTACTTATGACACAATTCTGCAATTCTTTTTGTTCTGATGGTTTTTAAAGTAAAATTAATTCTTAAGTTTTTTCAATTTCTTTATTTTTATTTTTTTTACTTTTTAATGTTATTTATAATATTTTTAATGGGTATGTTTTAATTTTACAGACTGAAGATGCACTGAGTTATGTGCAAAACGTTTTTGTAATAAAACCATGGACTTATATATATATATATATATAATATATATATATATATATATATATATATATATATATATATATATATATAAGTCCATGGTTTATTACAAAAACGTTTTGCACATAACTCAGTGCATCTTCAGTCTGTAAAATTAAAACATACCCATTAAAAATATTATAAATAACATTAAAAGAAATAAATAAAATATAAAGAAATTGAAAAAACTTAAGAATTAATTTTTACTTTAAAAACCATCACAAGAATGTGTCATAAGTAAAAGAGAGACCCAGTGCCTAACAACCTGTTAGAGTGGAGAAGGAAGAACGAATGACCAAGACTGCAGACCTATCCAAGACTTCACTTATGCTATATATAAAGGAGCAGCAGATACTTTGGAGTTTAAAGACGGAACCAGCCGTTTAATGTATAAAGACTCAAGGGTGGTGAGGTAGTTACTGTGGCTTGTACCACCAATAATATAATATTATATATATATTATATATATATATATATATATATAACTATATATATATATATATATAGATATATATTATATATATATATATATAATATATAAGGCCTAGGGTTTTTGATTTGTATTCTGTCGTGTCTCTGATTATTAAACATCAAGAAAAGGAATTTTGTTGTCTGTTTCCCATTCAACTTTAATTTGATGCTGGGCACTAATGCGTTTAATTTTGAGAGGAATTTTCATTAAAATTACCCCACTTATTATCCCAAACTGTAGTATGTCATCCACGTATCATCCACAGCATGTTTTTGGGTTTTATTGCATTTATTACTGTAGTTTCAAAGTATTCCATGTACAGATTGGCTAAAATAGGACTTAAAGGACTACCATACTACACACCCGAATTTTTGCTTGTAGAATGATTCCCCGAATGAAAATACGTTATTAGATGCACATAATTCAACTAACTTTATTATTTTGTCAAGTGCCAAGGGAAATGATCTGAATAGGGGATAATTTTTCCATTAAAACTGAAGAACGTCCTGTACTGGTACTATATATACTGGTACTATATATATATATATATATATATATATATATATATATATATATATATATATATATATATATATATATATATATATATATATATATATATATATATATATATATATATATATATATATAGTACCAGTATATATAGTACCAGTACAGGACGTTCTTCAGTTTTTAATGGAAAAATTATCCCCCTATTCAGATCATTTCCCTTTGGCACTTGACAAAATAATAAAGTTAGTTGAATTATGTGCATCTAATAACGTATTTTCATTCGGGGAATCATTCTACAAGCAAAAATTCGGGTGTAGTATGGGTAGTCCTTTAAGGAAAAAAAAAAAGGGAGTCCTATTTTAAAGCCAATCTGTACAATGGAATACTTTGAAACTACATTTAAAAAAAAAAAAAATAAAAGTAATAATGCAATAAAACCCAAAACATGCTGTGGATGAGATACGTGGATGACATACTAACAGTTTGGGATAATAAGTGGGGTAATTTTAATGAATTCCTCTCAAAATTAAACGCATTAGTGCCCAGCATCAAATTTAAAGTTGAATGGGAAACAGACAACAAAATTCCTTTTCTTGATGTTTTAATAATCAGAGACACGACAGAATACAAATTTACCATATACAGAAAACCAACGTTCTCACTTTCATATATTCACTACTTTAGCTATCATGACAATACTATCAAGATAAGTCTAGCTAGCAACCTATTCTTAAGAGCCATACGAATTTGTTCCCCAGATTTCCTGGAAAAAGAATTTGAACTAATTCGCAAGCAAAACTCTCATCTTTAAAGTATCCTGACCATATAATTGAGAAAGCAATTCAAAAAGCAAACGTAATTTTCTACCGACCCCCCTAAAGACAAGACCAGAGACACACCCAACAATAAAATAAAAATTCCCCACCTGGAGACGATTAAGAGGAGTAACTCACACCCTTGGGAAATCCAACCCTTTTGCATTTACCTACCCAAATACCTTAGCCAAATCCCTGATTAACGTCCAACAAAAGACATCGCCCAAAGACTCGGGGGTATATGAAGATCCCATGCCAGGACTGTGACCAATCTTACATCGGATTTACAGGTAAATCACTTCCCCAGAGTTAATACAACACAAACGGTCAGTTAGGTATGGACAACAGAACTTCGGCTATTTTGCAATCATATAAAATGGAACATAACCATAGAATAAACTGGAATATGTCACGTGTTTTATAATAGCAGCAACTGCCGGTACAAGAGTCAAATGATGGAATCGGCCTTAATAAAAGAGAAGCAGGTAAATGAACATCTCAAAAGGGAATTGGACATCAGACATCGTCGACGCAGTGTTCATTCAACCAACGCTTAAGAGATTAAAGGAAGATTATCAGCGGGGGTGACCTAAATTGGCTTACTTGTGGGACGAATCTCTTGGTATAAATATCCACCTTTTCTGTAAACTTTTCTCATTCATATACCTTGAAAGAGAGAGACAGCAGTCTCTGAAATATAGTACTTTTCTCTCTACATTTTGGTGGTGATGGGCTCCTTTTATTAGATGGAATTCTGTTGTTACAGAACACCTTTACCAGTCATATATATATATATATATATATATATATATATATATATATATATATATATATATATATATATATATATATATATATATATATATATATATATTATATATATATATATAATATATATATATATATATATATATATATATATATATATATATATATATATATATATATATATATATATATATATATATATATATATATATATATATATATATATATATATATAGATATATATATATATATATATATATATATATATATATATATGTATATATAGTATATATATATATATATATATATATATATATATATATATATATATATATATATATATATATATATATATATATAGATATATATATATATATATATATATATATATATATATATATATATATATATATATATATATATATATATAGATATATATATATATATATATATAATATAATTGTTTGTGTATGTATATATATATATATATATATATATATATATATATATATATTATATATATATATATATATATTTTTGTGTGGAAACACGCAAGAATTCCTATAGGCAATAGACGAGGATCTTAAGAAAAAACATAAGCGGGAGATAATGATATAAGGTAGAATAAAACAGAAGAGTTAAACAAAAAGCCACTGCGAGCTTGTTCCATTAGGATAGGGCTTCATATAACCCACTATGGACTTCTCTCTCCAAATACTAGATAGCTAATAAATCAAATATATGAGAGAGCAAGGCGCTGAATCTTATTTACAAATGTACCGACCTTTGAAACGCCCACGATAACAACAGGCTTCGAATTTGTCAGGTCAAGAGAGGTAACGAATTCCGGAGCAAATCATCGCAAATGGCGTGGAAAGGGAACATCAACTCTCTCGAGTTGCGAACAATCCTTCTCCCATCCCCGATTGTTTGATAGGGCGTGAAGATTAATTGTGTCTTTTATGAGCCAATTCCCCCATATTCGCCAGTCTCAAATCGATTATGTTCCTCCGCTTGCGTTTGATGCCTCTGAGACTTCGAGTGCTTTGCTTGTACTGACTGACACCAGATGTTAACAAATATTTGACAGCTTTCCTGGAGAGCAGAAGTTCTAAGCTGAACGCATCACAGGCATTGCCAAAGACATACATTACGGAATATACTGGCTGCCCTAAAACAATAGGCCGTGCTGGTATAATGACAGGTAGCTCTAAGACAAAGCGACTGAATGTAACCGATTACAAGGGAGAACTATGTTTTGTAGTTGGTTGTATTGTATTCTGGTTGACGGTCGTATAACAAGCTGGCCTTCTGCCAGCATGTTTAACTAAAAACTTTTAATGCCTAGATATTCTGTGATGAATTATAGCAAGGAGTATTTTATATCTAAAACTAATGATCTCTTTTTATAATAGAAGTACAATCGAGTGCCATACTGTTCAAAGCAAAGCTCTGGCTTAGCGGAAAAAAAGTATCGCCGTCTTCTCTTTTTAAGCTGGTAACATAAAGTCATTTACATAAAAAGAATGATATTCAAATAGCCAAAATATGAAGCATTAAGCCCAACATATTAAAATATGACAAATTTTCCAATACAATAATACTAACATTGCTAAACCTAAATGCATTTTGAAAATAAATAACTGAAATGGAAAAGTTAAATAAACATTACAGAATGATTCGAGAAGGAAAGTGAATTTGTTAATAAAGATGTTGCAAGTCCTCATAAATATCATGTTTTACGCTTCAACGAAGATTTATATTCAGCTTTACGGGAAAATTACGAAGGAATGATCCATATTTTGTGAAGTAAATGTAATCCAAATGATTAGACAGAACTTTATTCTCATATAATATTTTCAGTACCTTTCATTGAAGATAACAATCGACTTTTCTGCTAATCTTCCTGCCCCCCCCCGCCCCCCCCCCCCCCCCCTCTCTCTCTCTCTCTCTCTCTCTCTCTCTCTCTCTCTCGTGCAAGTATCCACTGGTGTAAAGCTTTCGTAAGTGTTTGCTGAAAAGGTCACAAAAGAAACAGACAACTTTGTGTAACGTGAGAACATTCCAGTTCTTTTTCGTGTCCAGGGCAATTCCAGGCGAGAATTGTGGATTACTATTTCTTTCTCTGATTGTCTTTTTCCGTCGCCGACGTCTTTCAGGAAAAGAAGTTGTGTGTACATTTAGTTTACCGGGGTTCATGTTTTTATTTTTTGTACTGATCGATGTAGGAAGTTGTCACTCGTTTATACATAATCATAAAAGAAATGTTTGGAGTATTTATTATGCCCATTTCTTTCTCCTTTTCACATTACACACACACACATACGCACACACACACACACACACACACACACACACACACACACACACATATATATAGTATATATATATATATATATATATATATATATATATATATAGATATCTGATAAAATTAGTGTAGTCCTGTAGAGAGAGAGAGAGAGAGAGAGTATTCCTAATCCTTTTGGTAAAAGACGATGTGTAAATCCCTTTCCTCATGCACATTGATCAACAATACAGAAAATAAGAATTAAACTTTTCTGTCATTCTAACAGAAAATCCTAAATCCTAAAATTTAAAAGTAACGAAGGCTCTGGATCCCATTAAAACTAAAGTGAAGGAACACGATTCCTTTTCAGTGTCAAAGGAGAGATATTCCCAGCCGTGAATTTTATACAAAAGAAACGTACCGGGGAACACCAAAGTCTGGGAAACCACGAGGGCAGAACTCCGCACCATAGATCAGAAAACCAGTAAACATATGACAATGCACAAAGCACTACACCCAAGAGCAATACGGACAGACTATACATAACACGAAAGGAAGGAGGGAGAGGACTACTAAGTATATAGGACCTTGGGACTGCGTCAACATCGAGAACAGAGAACTGGGGCAATATCTGAAAACCAGTGAAGACGAGTGGCTAAAGAGTGCATGAAGGACTGATAAAAGTAGACGAAGACCCAGAAATATACAGAGACAGGAGAAAGACAGACAGAACAGAGGACTGGCACAACAAACCAATGCACGTACAATACATGAGACAGACTAAAGAACTAGCCATCGATGACACATGGCAATGGCTACAGAGGGGAGAGCTAAAGAAGGAAACTGAAGGAATGATAACAGCGGCACAAGATCAGGCCCTAAGAACCAGATATGTTCAAAGAACGATAGACGGAAATAACATATCTCCCATATGTAGGAAGTGCAATACGAAAAATGAAACCATAAACCACATAGCAAGTCAATGCCCGGCACTTGCACAGAACCAGTACAAAAAGAGGCATGATTCAGTGGCAAAAGCCCTCCACTGGAGCCTGTGCAAGAGACATCAGCTACCTTGCAGTAATAAGTGGTATGAGCACCAACCTGAAGGAGTGATAGAAAACGATCACGCAAAGATCCTCTGGGACTATGGTATCAGAACGGATAGGGTGATATGTGCAAACAGACCAGACGTGACGTTGATTGACAAAGTCAGAAGAAAGTATCACTCATTGATGTCGCAATACCATGGGACACCAGAGTGAAGAGAAAGAGAGGGAAAAAAATGGATAAGTATCAAGATCTGAAAATAGAAATAAGAACGGATTATATGGGATATGCCAGTGGAAAACGTAGCCATCATAGGAGCAACTAGGCACGATCCCAAGATCCCTGAAAAGGAAATTAGAAAAAATAGGAGGGGCTGAAGTAGCTCCAAAACTCATGCAGAAGTGGGTGATCCTAGAACGGTTGCACATAGTAAGAAAAGTGATTGACTCTAAGGAGGCAGGATGCGACCCGGAACCCCACACTATAAATCCACCCAGTCGAATTGGAGGACTGTGATAGAGCAAAAAAATAAATAAATAAATAGATAAATAAATGAATAAATAAATAAATAAATAAAAAATAATAATAATAATAATCATAACAATAATAATAATTGCGAATTTCCTGTATTTCGTTCATTCATTACCTTATTATAGTGCTACCGTGTCCACCTTCTGACATTGTGATATGAAGAACTTTCTACTATCGTCCCTCTGAAAGGTCAGAACAGAATAAAAGATTTCCAAGAATATTTGAGAACATGGCTCAAATTCTATATAAGATTAGCTATGCATTAGTTTCCTTCTAAAAATATGAATTCTATTAATCATTACGATGCTAGGTTCTAAGAGAGTATGATTTTCATTCACACAGACACAAACACACACGCGCTCACTTTAAGAGGTAATACATATTTGGGGGTGTGACTTTTCACGCCAAAAAGTAACATTGTAATGTGAGTTTTTTTTTTTTTTTTTTTTTTTTTTTTTGTTTTTTTTTTTTTTTTTTTTTTTGTTAACTCACGATGTAGGAACAAAGCATCACGTTGCTTTGCATAATGTATCATTTTATATTAGATTGTTAAATAAAGCAATAGCAGTCTTGACATGTTAACCTATAAGGAGTAATATTCACACTAGAGATTTTTTTTCATGTTTTTTCAATAAAATGCCACCATTATGACAAAATCTTAATACATTCCGACATTACAGTTTATTAGTAGGCATTACTTATAAAAATCAAAATTACTATTGATATCAATAATAAAAAAAAAATAAACAAATAAAATCTCTATTGACATTATTCGCAAAATTGAAATTGCTACAATCGTAATATTGCTGAAAGGAGCAGAGTAATTTTATTCTCCATTTCATAGCAAAAGAATGATTTAATGTAGTTTAACGATAAAAATAAACATATTTCCCTCTACATTCAACATTCATTATCGTCTTCACAGTGAGGTTACTGAAACTTAAATACAATACTGTTATGACCCTTGTTGAGCCGGGGTGCAAGTTCATTTGCACAAGAATATAGAGGACAGTGATCTCACCAGTATCCATATAAATTCAGTCAGTGGAGATAAAAAAAACACACAGGAAACTCAACAATATTTATTAAAAAACAAAGCAAAAAAATAATAAAGTAAGCCTTGTGACTATACAGGACACAACTTAGTCCTTACTACTCCCGTAGGAGTTCCTAATCACTAACACTAAACCCTAGACAGAAAATATTGAGAAAAATACTGCATAAATTAGTAAAATGGGCCCAACACCAACATAAATATAAACCAATACCTATAACT
Organism: Macrobrachium nipponense; assembly: GCF_015104395.2. Classification (NCBI taxonomy): domain Eukaryota; kingdom Metazoa; phylum Arthropoda; class Malacostraca; order Decapoda; family Palaemonidae; genus Macrobrachium; species Macrobrachium nipponense. Next base: position 206,152,194 of record NC_087200.1, read on the forward strand.
AAGCAGAGAGGAAAAAAGTAAGAGACCAACAGGGGGATAAACTTAATTCTCCTACCTACAATTATAAACTAAATCTTAAATATAACAAGCATCAAACATCTTAATAGATAATAACCACAAGAAATAACGAAAATTACAGCATCACTCGTGACAAGATATACACAAAGACTGGCATATATATATACTTCTAAATATTTCCTAGGGTGTATCTGTGTATAAAGACAGAGAGAGAGAGAGAGAGAGAGAGAGAGAGAGAGAGAGAGAGAGAGAGAGAACACCCTAATAATCCTCCACGCAATTTGCGAGGCAAATAACTGTCATTCAAGGAACGTAAGAAGGAATCATGAAAGAATATAAAACCACAGACATTGCCTTTGCAAATGATTAAAAAAAATAATTCTTTAGTCTTCTCCTGCAATAAAGCGAATTTATTTTCGAGATATTTTTAAAATTCTTTACCATAAAATCTTGGTTTTCCTGGCGTTTTCACAATTGTGTTTCCTTTATCTTTTTCTTATCGTTTTTTTCGTTGTTGGAATCTTGCATACTCCTATTCCCTACTGACTTTAAAGGATTTTTTTTTTTTATAGTTTAAATGCTTCGATATTTTTTCTTACTATTCCTTCTTTTTTTGGAAAACCTCTTTTCTCTATTTCTACGCTTTTTATTCTTCTGATATTCTTGTCTTTCCTTTTATTACGCATGCAGCATATTTCGTCAAATTTTTTACCAAGAGATGTTAAAAGGAGTGCGGTTTTATCGTTCAACAGCTTTTACTTATATTCTTTTCTTGAACCTCCTATATTCTCTTTAGTCCCCAAGATCAGCTCTTGCTTATTAACTAAACTAAGCCCAGGCCCCCTCTTCAGGTGGCTTTTACAATTTTTTCACTATTTCCAAATGAATCAGACATCATCTGGAAATTACAATAACTCCACACTCCAGTGAAAGCCAATTTGTTCATCCCATTTAAGCTTCACTTTCACACCCTCTATCACACCCATGTTTTAGACAAACAAAGAAATAATCAGATATTTATGCACATATTCATTCATTGTCATTCTATAATTATAGCTATCATCAATATTTAATTCAATATAATTTTCCTCGAGTGCAAATGTAATATGTTATATTAGATTTAATTTACTGTTTTCATATAATTATCTTAGACCTTTATGCATATTTCTTAATTAATGACTTTATAACTCTTGTCAATATTTGAATCAAGATCATTTTCCTGGAGCGCAGAAGCAATAAATATTCAATCTTATATTATTCTTTTTTTATAGCCATGTTAGACACATTGTTCGAGGATAAGGTTGCGCTGATGGCTAAGAAGTGGAAACCCGTTCACTGACGTATCTCATTTTTCCTGTGGTCGTCTTTTCCAAACCAATCACAACTAACCCCTCTGCAGGCGGAGTGGCAATCTCTGAGCAATTCTTACCTGGCCTCACCTGGCCTCAGTTTTTTGGCTTCACCTTGACCAGGGAAATTTCTAAGATTCTCATGTTGTTGATTTTTTTTATTATTATTTTTTTTTTTTTATTCGGTGCAATGTTCTTAACTGATAATTAGAATTTGCTATATATTTCATTTGATATATATATATATATATATATATATATATATATATATATATATATATATATATATATATATATATATATATATATATATTGTGTTTGTGTATGAATTGAATTGATTGTTAGTCATCTAGCGATGATGACTACCTCTTAAAAAGTTAAGGTTCCAAACGTGCTTGCGTGCATGTGCGTGTTTG
>NC_087200.1:206158976-206166675 GCF_015104395.2 Macrobrachium nipponense
TGAAGTTGAGTAGCGTTCACTCTTCCATTCATACGTCGAAACTGAATGACCCTCTCGTCTCTGGCGTTTCAATTTTACAGGCGGCTAACTGATGAAAACTTGGATAACGAGTTGTAACGAGTTGGAAGTGGTTCGTATCGTTAATGTTGGGAGGAAGTCAGAACTCTTCGAGTGCTTTCAATTGTGGTCTGAGGTATTGGCATTCGCTCCTCGGCTCAGGTGTCTGAAGGCTGTTATCCCAACGATGGTCATCTTTGAAGAGGAACTAATAAAACTTTCGTCTGATTCAATAGGTGGGAAGAATATATAAGATCATCGAATGTTGGAATTTAATTAAATACCTGACTAATTAATATTTGAAATTGACATATTATCAATTGGAGGCCTCTTTCAATTAAACTTACCTCACATTCAGTAGGGAGGATAATGCTATATTCGCTGATAAATACTGGAATTAAATGCTAGACTTAGGGAATCATTTCAATATTGTCAGGAATTAAATCCTTTTAATTTCAGTCAGTTTTCAATATAATTTATTCCCTGAACTACATTCAGACTTATTCGCATGGAAACCCGATGAACATATCTCACGAATAGAAACAATATAAAGGACACGGTGAGTAGGTAACTGGCATCTGTCGTTTTACGATTGGTATGAAAGAAAACTCGTCTTCGAATCATCTTGCGAAAGCTGTGCTTATATTTCTTATCTACCACTATCAAACAATATTACTATTGTTTATAGTATTGGACCTAAGCATAATTATCCCAAGGAGAAGAAATTGTCTCTACCTACTTAACTTATGACAGTGATCTCAATAATTAGTAACTTTGCTTTTGGATGAGGAGTTTCAAGCTCCTGGGAGTGACACAAGAAGTATACCACTTATTCAAGTGCCGAGTGTCAACTCGTTCAGTGGAGAGCAATTTGGGTACAATTACTCACTAATTTCTGTAAATTCGGTGTCATTAGATTCCATTGGAAGGAAAATATTGTACCTAAGTTTTCAGTGAATTTGGATAATTATTGATATCATCAATAATGTACAATGATTATGACATTATATTTTAAGATATGCCTGAAGTTATAGAACTATATGCATATTTGAGAACTTCCATTTAAAATATTACTAGCAGAACTTAATTAAAAACTTGAAAAAAAAAGGACATTGAAATGGGGCAGATCCCTGTAAACCATATATTTCTTCCATAGAACCATTATTCCTCACTTAATTACGTGCAAATAACCCCTATTATCTACCTATTTACCCACTTGGTCGCTCCATTTTTGTGGTCCCACTTTAATTATATTTTTTGAATAGCCGCTATTCGAATCTTTAATACGACTTCTCAAATATATGCAAAGTTCTCTACCTTCAGGTGCATTTGGAATACTCGAGCGAATTACAGGTTAAGTGGAAAGGTTATCGTTAGCTCGTTCCTCCGGGTCAAGTCTTGAGGGTAGATGTGCTGAAATATTTCACAGATGTTACGGAGGACCTGACGTTTATGTCTTTCTTTGTACATGCCTTTTATTCTCTAGATATCTCTGACTACAACATATGATGGCGTGTATTTATGTTTGCATTAAAACACTTTAGACTGAGAAAATCAGTATGCATGCGTAAGCATTTGAATAATTTCAAAGAGAGAGGAGAGAGAGAGAGAGAGAGAGAGAGAGAGAGAGAGAGCAGAGAGAGAGAGAGAGAGAGAGAGAGAGAGAGAGAGATTTGCTCCAACAAATTTTCAAGAGAAATGAAATTGAATTAATTAATTTCCATACTAATCCAATTAAATGATTCCAATGGAATTATTTATGTGTGCATAAGTATGCTAAAATGAATTTAATTTCACTGAAAAAGTTGTTAATGAAAATCTCTCTCTCTCTCTCTCTCTCTCTCTCTCTCTCTCTCTCTCTCTCTCTCTCTCTCTCTCTCTCTCTGTAATTATTTAAATTGCGTAATTTTTCCGTAAATTTTATTGTAATTCATTTCTAAAGACACAACGGCATTATACCCACAAATCCGAAATCTGTCGATCTCTTGTTCTTTGCAGATGTTTCATCATATAAGGAAGATGAAAGGATTAAACCGTATATAAAAAAATGCATTTTATAAAGTTATCTGTTTGACCACTTCCTGGAGTTAGAGACATCAAAAAAAGTTTTATTAATGAAACAATTACATCAATAGTTCTAAGATACTATACATATTATTTTGCAATGGCAAAAGGGAATATCCAAGTCTAATAGATGCAGTGGCTACACTATATGTTGGTTTTTAGTTTCTTAAGAAAATATCAATCTATGTAGAGCAAATTGCTTGATATCGTAATTATGATTCTTTTCTTCCTCCCAGCATGATTCCCCTCGGCAGACTTGACACGAAAGCCATGTTGTTAAAACAGGAATTTAACTTTGCCCTCACAAACACGAAAAAGGAGTAATATTTATATTCCCAAAGTCATAGCTCACTGGACGTCTCGTTCAATTATGGATTTTGGGAGCCCACAATTCCCAAAAATGTGTAAAGTAACAATAGCTGCTCGAGTGTTCGTTAAAACCGTAAAAGGAGTATCAGTTTTTTCTTCTAATTCTTCTGGACTTGAGGGGCTGTCGCTGAATGCAAGACAAATAAGAAGGGGGATATCTTAGTCAAAAAAACTAATGAAAAGAAAGGCGGACGAGGTGACCTGATATGCGGTTTCCGTGTTGCTTACATCAGGACACAACTGGTCTTGCATAAGATGATGGGTTTTTAGATTCTGGGTGGGGAGAGGCTGTACAAAAATAAGGGCTTACGGTTTTTTTTATAATAATAATAATAATAATATACTTTATTAAAAGTATAATGGCTACTTCAGCAGCATTACACTTGTAGAGATTCTTCTCTATTTTCCGAAATAGCGGCTTTTTCCGTGCTACTTAGACAGGCTAGTAGAGCGGCCTATGGAGGTCATGATCAATACAGAGCCAAATTGGTGTATATATTTGAATTTTACAGATAAACTATGATACCATAGTTATCAAAGTCATTAACGATATATATATATATAGTCTCTCTCTCTCTCTCTCTCTCTCTCTGCTCTCTCTCTCTCTCTTTCTTGAAGCAAGCGAGCTTTCGTCTGGAGCTGCCAGACATCCTCGGGCTGGGAAGCTGAGGGTGGACTGATCTTGAAGCGGTTTCCGTCCTCGTTTATATTTGGAGTTGACAGCAGGGGAACCGCCCCATGCTGATCTACTATTGGCTGGTGGCGGTAGGTCTTTCGTTTTCATTGGTGGCTTGAACCGGGTCTCAAGCCACTTTCCATGCGTTGATGGTTTCGATACTGTAAGTCCTGCAGCCGCCTAGACCGCCTTAGCGGCGCGGTTACGTCGATGGGCGTTTCGCTATGCTGCGGGACGTCACGGCTAACTTGATTATGATTGGCTGCGGGAGTATCGTTCGGGGTTCGTCGTCTTCCGTGTGGAGTTGTCGTGCTCGGTGGTGTCATTGTTGGTGGCAGGTCTTCTCATACTCGTAGGGAGGAGTTATTCTTCCTGCGTCGTATTTAGTGTAGGTCTTACTTGCTGGATGAGAAGCGCCTCCAGCAGGCGTAACCGACGGGCATCAGGGGCCTTCCCGATGATCTTCGTGTTTTGGATGATCACATCCCGGGAGATGGCCTCTTGATGTTTGGTGCGTGCGTGATTTTTGATAGCCCCCTCTTGGGCGTGGCACGAGAGTCTCTTCGACAGGCGCATGGTAGTCATACCAACGTAGGCGCCGCTGCAACCGCGGACTGGGCATGTATACTGGTACACCACATGCGTCTGCTTCAGGGGTCTCGTACCTGTGGAGGAGGGGTTTATTTTTCATAATTAGGTCGCGCGTCCTCGATTCTGGTAGTAGATAATTAGGTCGATATTTTTGGTGTCGTCGGTCGGGATACATTTTCAGAAATAATTTTCTTGACTGAGTCCTCTTCTTCACGGTAATGTGAGCTCATGAAGGCTTTATAATACAGCTTGATATTATCCTGGGGCGTGGTTGCGGGCTCTCACTATCGTACCATTTCTCCAGGGCTGTACGGACTTCTCTGCTTATTAATTTATTTGAATACCCGTTATTTACGAGTACTTGGGAGGCTGCGGTCGAGTTCCTGATGAGTGTCCTGCCAGGTCGAGCAGTGGGAGAGGGCTCTCCTGACGAAAGGCCTTGACGGTCGTGCTTTTGAATCTGGCGGGGCACTCGCTGTCACCATTGAGGCAAAGTCCTAGGTTGGTTTTCTTTGTGTAGACGGAAGTACGGAGGCCGTCTTCCGTCTTACTCACAAGGACGTCGAGGAAGGGAGCCGATCGTCGGTGCTGTATTTCAACAGTGTTAACTTCAGCACGCTGCACTGCTGAAAATGCCTGACGGAGGGCTTCTACCTCATTCTCGGCGTCGACACTTGAACAAAGATGTCGTCGATATATCGTCCATATCTGCGGGGTTGCTGCATCCTAGCGAAGACTCGTTCCTCCACGGTTCCCATGTAAAAGTTAGCGAAGAGTACCCCCAGTGGGGAGCCCATCGCTACGCCGTCCTTTTGGCGGTACATCTGTCCTCGGTGGGTGGAGAAAGGGGCCTTCTTCGTGCAGATCTCCAGCAGCGTACGGAGCGAGGCTTCGGGTATGTTGAGGGGCGCCGTCGACTGACTCCTGTAGGACACGCTCAAGGATGATGTCAATGTTTCGTCGACAGGCACGTTCGTAAACAGGGACTCTACGTCCAGCGAGGCGATATCCCGGTGCCAGGGGCGTCCTTGATGACTTCTAGGAATCTACTGACGACTGCAGGCTCTGTACCGACTCGGGACGTAGGGGAGGGGGTCAAAATTTTGGTTTAAGACGTTTAGCCAAGGCGTAAGTAGGGGCGGGCGTCTGGCTGATGATCGGCCGGAGGGGGGGGGGTTTCCTGGTTTTGTGAGTTTTTTTTATGTTACCGTATAGATAACCCAGGCTGTAGTCTCCTTGTATGGGCGGGAGATGGACAGCGTTAGTCGCAGCATTCACTACACTGATGACCCCGTTGGTTGGCCCTCCCTCTTGATGTCGTCTGTCGGGTTCGTCAGTCGCTCGAACTTGCTCTCGTCGGACAAAATGGCATCCAGCTTCTCGTGGTATTTCAGCAGTGTCAATCAAGACGAAGGCTGCCGTCTTGTCCGCGCGCCGCACCGTGATGTTCTTCCTTCTCCTTCAGTTCCTTCGCCGCTTTCTTCATCTCCTTGGTGAGGATCCCGCTGGAGTGCGAGCCCCTCTCGTAAGGGCTTCAGCAAGTAGGAGGGGTTGAAGGGCGTCGGTAGTTCTCACAATGAATCTCCGAGCTTCGAGCTGCTGGATGGAGTCGAGGAGCAACTCGATTTCGAGTCTCTTGTCGTGAGGTCTGGGTCTTCGAAATGAAGTGGCAATTAAGACCCAGCTTCAGAAGGGCGTCGTTGATCGGGGGTGGGGTCGTAGTCAGTAAGGTTAATGTATCCTTGGGTTCGTTCAGGGACGCCTTGGCTAAACATCTTAACCAAATTTTGACACCCCTACGTCCCGAGTCGGTACAGCCTGCAGTCGTCAGTAGAATTCCTAGAAGTCATCAAGGGACGCCCCTGGCACCGGGATTATCGCCTCGCTGGACGTAGAGTCCCCCTGTTTACGAACGTGCCTGTCGACGAACCATTGACATCATCCTTGAGCGTGTCTACAGGAGTCAGTCGACGGCGCCCCTCAACATACCCGAAGCCTCGCTCCGTACGCTGCTGGAGATCCTGCACGAAGAAGGCCCCTTTCTCCACCACCGAGGACAGATGTACCGCCAAAAGGACGGCGTAGCGATGGGCTCCCCACTGGGGGTACTCTTCGCTAACTTTTAAACATGGGAACCGTGGAGGAAACGAGTCTTCGCTAGGATGCAGCAACCCCGCAGATATGGACGATATATCGACGACATCTTTGTTCAAGTCGACGCCGAGAATGAGGTAGAAGCCCTCCGTCAGGCATTTCAGCAGTGCAGCGTGCTGAATTACACTGTTGAATACAGCACCGACGATCGGCTCCCCTTCCTCGACGTCCTTGTGAGTAAGACGGAAGACGGCCTCCGTACTTCCGTCTACACAAAGAAAACCACCTAGGACTTTGCCTCAATGGTGACAGCGAGTGCCCCGCCAGATTCAAAAGCACGACCGTCAAGGCCTTCGTCAGGAGAGCCCTCTCCCACTGCTCGACCTGGCAGGACACTCATCAGGAACTCGACCGCGCCTCCCAAGTACTCGTAAATAACGGGTATTCAAATAAATTAATAAGCAGAGAAGTCCGTACAGCCCTGGAGAAATGGTACGGTAGTGAGAGCCCGCAACCACGCCCCCAGGATAATATCAAGCTGTATTATAAAGCCTTCATGAGCTCACATTACCGTGAAGAAGAGGACTCAGTCAAGAAAATTATTTCTGAAAATGTCTATCCCCGACCGGACGACACCAAAAATATCGACCTAATTATCTACTACCAGAATCGGAGGACGCGCGACCTAATTATTGAAAAAATAAACCCCTCTCCACAGGTACGAGACCCCCTGAGCAGACGCATGTGGTGTACCAGTATACATGCCCAGTCCGCGGTTGCAGCGGCGCCTACGTTGGTATGACTACCACCAGCGCCTGTCGAAGAGACTCTCGTGCCACGCCAAGAGGGGGCTATCAAAAATCACGCACGCACCAAACATCAAGAGGCCATCTCCCGGGATGTGATCATCCAAAACACGAAGATCATCGGAAGGCCCCTGATGCCCGTCGGTTACGCCTGCTGGAGGCGCTTCTCATCCAGCAAGTAAGACCTACACTAAATACGACGCAGGAAGAATTTTCTCCTCCCTACGAGTATGAGAGACCTGCCACCAACAATGACACCACCGAGCACGACAACTCCACGGAAGACGACGCCCCCGAACGAGATACTCCCGCAGCCAATCATAATCAAGTTAGCCGTGACGTCCCGCAGCATAGCGAAACGCCCATCGACGTAACCGGGCGCCTTAAGGAGGTCTAGGCGGCTGCAGGACTTACAGTATCGAAACCATCACGCATGGAAAGTGGCTGAGACCCGGTTCAAGCCACAATGAAAACGAAGACCTACCGCCACCAGCCAATAGTAGATCAGCATGGGCGGTTCCCCTGCTGTCAACTCCAAATATAACAAGGACGGACACCGCTTCAAGATCAGTCCACCCTCAGCTTCCCAGCCCAGAGGATGTCTGGCAGCTCCAGACGAAAGCTCGCTTGCTTCAAGAAGAGAGGAGAGAGAGAGAGAGAGAGAGAGACATATATATATATATCGTTAATGACTTTGATAACTATGGTATCATAGTTTATCTGTAAAATTCAAATATATACACCAATTTTGGCTCTGTATTTGATCATGACCTCCATAGGCGCTCTACTAGCCTGTCTAAGTAGCACGGAAAAAGCCGCTATTCGGAAAATAGAGAAGAATCTCTACAAGTGTAATGCTGCTGAAGTAGCCATTACTTTTGAATAAAGTATGCTTGAGAGAGGGTCTGCTTCCTAAGTACAATAATAATAATAATAATAATAATAATAATAATAATAATAATTATTAGTTTTTCCTTTACCGGTGACCGGAAAAAAACTTACCCTTTCCTCGAATGCCACCACACACACACACACATACACA
>NC_087200.1:206167175-206172175 GCF_015104395.2 Macrobrachium nipponense
ATTGGCTGTTACTGGCATTGCAACATCTCAGGTCACTACTGTCATTGTTAATTGTCTGTTTGAAACACTGTTTAATAAAGGTGGTGCTTCCTCTCTTAACGTGAATTCCACTAATCAGATTTCGAGCTGTTTTAGTGTATAAGAGGTTGGAGGAGGCAAACTTGTAATAAGTATTAATCCTCATAGATGAATAAACATTATCCTAATGCAGGGGTTGTTACTTAGCATTACATTTCCCCAAACGATATATCATTATTTTCCTTTTACGGAAAGCAAAGCGTAAATTGTAAAAATTCAGATTGTTTTTCCTTCAGATACCACCGAGGAAACATTTACGAAGTGGCCAGGAGTGGCTTGTAACCGTAAACGTGTGGGCCTGGATTTCCTTACATGGTATATGTGATATCACCAAGACTGAAAGGTTTAACCAGTGAAAAATACGTTAAAATTCTTCAGGATTTCTTCCTCCCTTCTCTTGAACAGCGGAATTATCCCTTTCCACCTAGTCCTGTCATTTTCATTCATGACGGCTGCCCCATCCATACGGCCAGAATAGTCCAGGAATGGTTTCAAGGTCGAGAGGATTTGAATTGGTTGCCTGGCCAATAAGGGTGCAGAAACCCCATAGATCCCGAGAAAGATAATGTCGATTTATTAAAGATTGAACAATTCACAGGTGCCCCCGAGAGAAGCCGAAGTCTAGTGGAAAAATCACTGAATTTCTAATAAGTTTTCTCCCATGTATGCATACATTTTTTTTTTTATTTTTGTTCCCATTATTTTTATGCTCATCCATTTCGTATGAAGTAGCTACTGTCGCATATCTTATGTAATATGAGCTGGTTAGGGGTAATTACGTTTGCTTTATGTCTATTACAATTAGAATCATAATTACCTCACCTGTTATCGAATTACAATTACAACTTCAATAATACTGAAATACAAAACTTAAATATTGGAAAAAACTTTCACAAAACTTTTTGCACAAAAAAAGGAAATAAATGGAATAAACATTTTTTTAGAATTGGAACTGGCTTGTTAAGATTCTCCCTTAATAATATAATAAATAAACTGGGTAGCGACTCAAAACATCTCTCTGTTGCATTTGGTTAAGATGAGTTCTCGAAAAGTAAGAGGGCTGCTCTAGGATAACAATTTCAAATAAAGTACTTTGTTATTTGAACTTTTCAGTTACAATTACAATTACCATTAAGTATAAATAAAAAAACAACCGCAATTACAGTTAACTTCAAAACGTATAATTAAAAACATTTCAGATAAAAGGTAATGTTTATTTGTAATTGGTAAAGCTCTCTTACTGTGGGTTTCACAGACAGTGCAGTCACGTTTTTGGTCAATAACACTGTAATGAAGACTGGTATCAGTACAAGATTTTGCTATAATTTTTCGGTATAATCAAGGCTTTAACTCAAATGAATGTCCGGTAAAAAACCTCAATTTTTATTTGTAACACATACAGCAACTGTAACCAGTTACCTATTCAAACCAATCTGTAGGCAATTGGCGGCTAAAAAAAAAAAAAAAAGTTGAAAAGTTGCGTGACAAAAGGATTTCTGATACCATTTCGACAGTTATGTTCCTAGGCGGCCATCTCTTCTTCACCTTCGTAATACAAGCATATGGCTGATGCCCTGTCCAAATGAGATTGCGAAGGGAGGTAACCAAACACAAGTATAACAGTAGCTTTACCATCAATCACAGTATCTATCGTTCTACTACTCCACTATACATGCAGATATCTCTCACTCTAATCATTATAATCATTTACTCCTTACCCAAGTCAATAGTCACTAAAGAAAGAAAAATACAATTTGACCTTAAGATAAAAATAGTAATAGCTACTACTACTGCTGCTGCTGCTAAGAATAATAGTAAAAAACTAAACAAAAATGCTATATTACTGGTTATTATTATTAATAATTAATTAATATTGTTCCCTTGTTTTCAACGTAGACCAAAGTAATATATCCATGCCTAAGGTAAGGTAGTACGGTACGGAATTTGCACATTTTTTCCGTACCTGAAATATACTGTACCGTACTTTGGTAAAAGTGTCGTTGCGTAATTCCGTACCGTACACATAAGCTAATCAACCGTGCCGTACCGTACTGTAATGCCAGCCTTGCTGGCAGGTAACAACCGAGTGAATCGTTAGATATAAACAATATTGTAAATTATTATTATTAGATTAGATAGATGGATAGATAAAAAAAAATCGTACAAAATATACTTAAACTGAAGTAACATTCGGAGAGAGAGAGAGAGAGAGAGAGAGAGAGAGAGAGAGAGAGAGAAGGGAGGGGGAGGAGATGTGAGGGCAAGGAAGAGGAAGGGGTGGGGGTGGAAGTGGGGGTGTAGGAGAGGGTAGGCGAATTTTTTTTTTATACTGTTGTGTTCATATTCATTTCTGGCTAATCGAGCCTTTTGCCTCTTCGTACAGGACAAGTGTCAATTCTTTATAATTTGTGATTCATGATACTCTTATAATTACGGTACACTATAGCAAAATCTCGTACTTATACGAATCTTAGTTACAGAGAAATAGGTTAGAGAATTCGCGAACACTTTTACCGAGGCTCATTTTACGAAGCAGTGCTCAACGAGTATTCAGTTCTCAATGTAATTATTAACAGGAACAGTAATTATGTGAGCATATGATATAATGATATGGAAGCATGGTATTGTTTACTCGACTCGAAACAGAGTCTGAATCCTAATGGAGGTGAGGTCGTCAGCAGGATTTTTAAATGGGTCAGACTTCATAACCACTCGCCAAATAGAACTCTGTATGATAAGCAAAATCATTACTTGCATCAAATATCAATTGCATTCTTTTATATTAATTATTAATCTTCAGATTTTGTTCCACGGAAGTGGACTGTCAAAATATATAAATTGAGTAAACATAAATAAGAGTGCTATTTCTGAGATAAATAGTAGGTAAAGGACAGTGGCATCATTTGCTCTTTTTCCTCAAATATAATATATTAAATAAATAATTACACAATAGAATTCTTTCAGTGTTTTTCATCACTGAGAATTTAAATTCTCCAAAGGTGTGTTGTGATCATACACCCCCATTTTTTTTTCTCTCGTTCAGATATGACCCGTAACTCGTTGAGGTGGTTCGATCCGGCCATGTCACCTGCAACGTATGGGGCGGGCTGGGTGTTTGTGCATGGTATGGGGGGGGGGGGGTGTGCGTGTTCTGTATCAGGAACGATTTACAGCAGTAAGTATGTTTGAGCTGCTGCAAAAACCTCCTTCTTGCCTTCGTTACGAGAAAGGAATTTTCCTTTCCCACCAGGGCCCATACTGTTCACACTGCTCACGTTGTTCAATAGTGGTTTGCTAGACATGATAACCTGCTTCTTCTTGAATGAATAGCAAGGAGCAGATATGAATAGCAAGGAGCAGATATGAATGTGATTGAACACGTGTGGGCCCAGATGGTGAACACATGGAAAATGGAACATGAGAGAACAACACAGCAACTCATGACTCACATCAACTCTCAGTGGAAAATTTGTAGACGGAGACCGCAGCAAATTTTCAACCTTGTTCATTCGATGCCCGACAGATTGAGGGAAGTGACTGAGAGAGAGGGTGGATGGTTAAGGTATTAGATTGTATAATATTAATGTTATATTTTTTGTAATAGGACATGAAATGTTCTCATTTTGTTCTCACTAGTTATTTGATTATATGTTTTAATAAACATAATTCACAACAAGTTTTATTATAACCATGATATTCTTAATATAATATTCGAAGTATCTGGGGGAAAAAAATGGCATAATGCCTCCATACAATATTGAGAGTATTGCAGTAAGCTTTCCTACTTACTCAGGCCCCACATGTTTTTGATGTTTTCCTAATCCCCGTTTCTTGTTAACAGCATTGAACTATAGAACTGAATGACTCGCCGAGCACTGTTTTCATACAGTGAGGTCGGTGACAGTATTGGCAATGGTAAATTGCCTTACCTGTATACTTTGTTCACTGTGGTGTGGCCGATACAGATATGACACTTCGCCGCTTATTTTTGCTTATTAGCTTCTTGGAGTCTATTAAAATAGTTTCCATTATTTGAAATGTAATGCTTAATGTCCTACTGATATTTCCAATGTATCTGGTTAAAACCTAAGTTATATGAACAAGAGTAGAAATGTGGCATATTTTTTGCCGTCGTCGTTTCTCAGTATAGGGGTCATATGCTCTGTGGGATATTTTAAAAGGTAGCTGTCAATTCAGTAGATGATACTCTATGTCAGCCACTATAAGGAAAGCCCAAATGACTTCACCTATCACCTGAGGTCAACGAAATATATAGTCTATAATATATCAGTGCATACATGATTTTAGAAAAAAAAAAGTTGACCCTTAAAACGTCAACCACGGCATATGACGTGTTGCAGAAGTCGTCCCACACATGCTGTTTACGTCATATGACGCTCTTAAGTTTTTAATTTTGTGCGCCTTCATAGCTGATTGTATCGATATTGGTTCTGTACTACTTAGTGCCTTATTAGAGGTCTTGCTGGCCGTTTGCACTGCTCGTCTTCCATTTGTATGAAGTGCGCGGGGGAGGGGAGGTAAGGGTGGCCTAGGAGGTTGTCAGAAACGTCAAACCAGCTAATCCTGTGTGGCAAAGAATTTGTGGCGATAATTTTTTGCTGCACACCTTCGATTTTGATGATAGTATATCAGGAATAAAGTTTTTTATTCTACTTTTAATGATTCTATAATGGAACTGACTGTAGAGAGATCCAATGTTATGAAATGGGGTAATATATCAAGCGAACACTCAAGGGAACAAGAGTTTATGACATTACAGTATCAGAGATGAGAAATTTCTTTGCTTTGGTTATGCTTATGGGTATTGTCAGGAAGGGCAATCTTCGATATTATTGGGTCACTGATCCTCTCCTGAATACACTAATGACATATCAGAACTGCATACTGAGCGCAGGGGTTTT
>NC_087200.1:206177175-206202175 GCF_015104395.2 Macrobrachium nipponense
CCCTCTTACTTTTCTTCTACACTTAAGGTCATAGATCCTTATTGTTACTTACAACAAGGAGGTTAGGGCTTAGCTCTGGATTGATTATTATTATTATTATTTTTTTTTTTTTTTTTTTTTTGTTTTTTTTTTTTTTTTTTTTTTTTTTTGCTCTATCACAGTCCTCCAATACGACTGGGTGGTATTTATAGTGTGGGGTTCCGGGTTGCATCCTGCCTCCTTTAGGAGTCCATCACTTTTTCTTACTATGTGTGCCGTTTCTAGGATCACACTCTTCTTGCATGAGTCCTGGAGCTACTTCAGCCTCTAGTTTTTCTAGACCTCCTTTTCAGGGATCTTTGGGATCGTGCTAGTGCTCCTATGATATGGGTACGATTTCCACTGGCATATCCCATATCCTTCTTATTTCTATTTTCAGATCTTGATACTTATCCATTTTTTCCCTCTCTTTCTCTTCAACTCAGTGTCCCATGGTATTGCGACATCAATCAGTGATACTTTCTGCTTGACTTTGTCAATCAACGTCATCGTCTGGTCTGTTTTGCACGTATCACCCTATCCGTTCTGATACATAGTCCCATAGGATCTTTGCCTGATCGTTTTCTATCACTCCTTCAGGTTGGTGCTCGTACCACTTATTACTGCAAGGTAGCTGATGTTTCTTGCACAGGCTCCAGTGGAGGGCTTTTGCCACTGAATCATGCCTCTTTTTGTACTGGTTCTGTGCAAGTGCCGGGCATTCACTTGCTATGTGGTTTATGGTTTCATTTTTCGTATTGCACTTCCTACATATGGGAGAGATGTTATTTCCGTCTATCGTACTTGAACATATCTGGTTCTTAGGGCCTGATCTTGTGCCGCTGTTATCATTCCTTCAGTTTCCTTCTTTAGCTCTCCCCTCTGTAGCCATTGCCAATTGTCATCGCTGGCTAGTTCTTTAGTCTGTCTCATGTATTGTCCGTGCATTGGTTTGTTGTGCCAGTCCTCTGTTCTTTCTGTCTTTCTCCTGTCTCTGTATATTTCTGGGTCTTCGTCTACTTTTATTAGTCCTTCTTTCCATGCACTCTTTAGCCACTCGTCTTCACTGGTTTTCAGATATTGCCCAGTGCTCTGTTTTCGATGTTGACGCAGTCCTCTATACTTAGTAGTCCTCTCCCTCCTTCCTTTCGGGTTATGTATAGTGTGTCCGTATTTGCTCTTGGGTGTAGTGCTTTGTGTATTGTCATTTGTTTCCTGGTTTTCTGATCTATGCTGCGGAGTTCTGCCTTCGTCCATTCCACTATTCCTGCGCTGTATCTGATTACTGGCACTGCCCATGTGTTTATGGCTTTTATCATATTTCCGGCGTTGAGTTTTGACTTGAGTATCGCCTTGAGTCTCTGCATATATTCTTTCCTGATCGTGTCCTTCATCTCTTGGTGTTTTATATCTCCTCCTTCCATTATTCCCAGGTATTTGTATCCTGTCTCATCTATGTGTTTGATGTTGCTCCCATCTGGTAGCTTTATCCCTTCAGTTCTCGTTACTTTGCCTTTTTGTTATTATTATTATTATTATTATTATTATTAGTATGAAACCACTCAGTAACCTTGTGAAACATGTTCAAAAATATATAAAACATACTTTGGAGTCTAATGTGGTTTTTAAATTTCATTCTTAAGACCAATTTCTTCTTGACACGATGCTCGAATACATTATGCTTTTTTTTTTTCAAAGTACTGTTTTCTCATTTTTAAACACTTCAAAGCTTTTACTCAATACGTTCATTGCATTTTCCTTTTATCTAGTTTATTTTTTTTGCATAATATTTTTTTTTATTTTTTATAGCTGTTCAAGTTCCGATATTTATGTAAACACCATGAAGCTAAAAGGAACAGCCAATTTAAATTAGACTGAGTCCAGATTTTTTTTATCGTTAATCTGAAACTTTTTCAAAAGAAAGATTGAGAATTTTATCGTCATTTTCTAGTTTGCATTTAATTGATATTTCTATATTTTCTATCATTTATAATGACCCTGGACCAAAGATGAAGCAAGGAAGCAGTAATAGAGGTCAAGTCAAAAGCTAAATTAAAATGGGCTGCAGCTACGGGCCTAAGGAACTCCGCGAACACTCTTTAGGAATGCCTACGGTGCACCACGTGAGACGCGCTGATAGCACTACCCTCCGACGGTGTTTGAATGAAGGTACCACAAGTTTTCCCATTATTCTCATAATCACTAACATGATAAATAAAAAAAGATTACATCTATTCAAGTGAAAAGCGCCTTGCGTTCCGTGGTCGAAATTGTCAGCGTATATCCTCAGGGACATTTTAATTTTCTAATCTAAATAAGTTGCTCACAAAGAGAGCGCCCTGTTCCACATAATATTTAAAACAGTTTCATTTGCATCTCAGGAAAAGTGCCGCCATTACTTTCGTTGTTGGCACTTATTGGAGTTTCAGCTTCCGTGCCTAATGAGAAACGAAAAGTGTATGCACAAACGAACGTATACTAACGCGCTTACAGACACACATACGCATATCCATAAGTATGTGTATGATTATAATTATTAATAGGGGTTAGTTTTTCCAGACCTCTGAGTCTCAAGCAGACTCTTCTCGGACAGGTTCTCAGGGATCAATCCTGAAAAAAAAAAATAGACTTTATTTGAGAAACCCGCCTTCTTTAAAAAATTTATGACGTTATTGATTGAAAAATCCCTGTTTTCAGCAGGAATACTTTTCATTTCTGAATTCCGTAGATAAATAGATCTTTGCTGGGTCCAATTTGACATCTGTTACATTTCACTGGGTCAGCATGTGGTGTTGACATCAAGTGACCATGTGAGAATCTTGTGTGTCCTATACGGAGCCTTGCTAGGATCACCTCTTTTGATATTTCCTCCTGTGAGGATGTCCTCCATGCATATACTTCAGTTTTTATGTTTTTAAGTTTATTTGTTGTTGGCACCGAGGCCCATTCTCCTTTCCAATCCTGTAAATCAATGGTTTAACAGATTTTACCCAGTCTGACACTGGGGCATGTGTAATTGTTGGAGGGCTAGTGCAGGCAAAAATGTGTATGAATATATATATATATATATATATATATATATATATATATATATATATATATATAGTATATAATATATATATATATATATATAATATATAATACAATTACAAAAAAAGAATTCTGTTTCTGCTTAATACTAAGAAACCTCAAACTATAATGACATTACAAAATGTTTCTGTAACTTTTAACTTATAGTATATATCTTTATGTTAACAGTAACACTATCCTCTCCCATTCTTCTACTTTCAGAAATTGCCACGAGAAATTTGCTACAATAAGAAAAATTCGGTAACTAACTTATAATCAAGTTACTAAACTAAGTTAGTTTCGGTTGCTCTTCAGCCTCTAACTTACGTGAAACACGATCACACCAACTTTACCAGCTGTAGTTTTCAGTGATGTCCAGTTTATTTGCGACTTTTTCTCGTTGGAAATACTCAGGTTTTCGAAAGTATAATTAGTCACATGATTCACTACACGTGCATAGAATAAGAATGGAATGGGATATAAAGCAGGCCAACCAAAGGTCAATCGCTAGGACTTACGATGAGGTCATTCAGCGCTGAAAGGGAAATTGAGATAAAAAAGGCTAGAAATGTGTAACAGAAGGAACCATTGTTTGGAGGTGGAAGGTGAGATTGTACTAAGAGAATATAAAAAAAGGTACTGTTAAAGGAATGAAAGGGCTTGCAGCTAGAGGCAGAAGGGACTCTGTAAGAAGCCTGAAGTAGGCAATGCCCACAGTTCACCACGTGAGTGTGGAGTGACTGAGCTATCCCCCTACGGAATACATGTGTATGGATGACTCATCGCTTTTCCGAAGCAAAGGATGCCTCAGGCAATGACTTCACCTTGTATAAAATGTCAACAAATAAGGTAATAATAAAACAAACAGAGATCCCCATTTTACAATAATAGGTTTTTATGAGGATATGCAACAACAAGATATGGATTTAATCAGGAGAGGACGAAGCTATTGCAAAACAAACGGAAATATATTGCCAATCAACTACTGTCTATCAATTAATCTTCCAAGTGCTAACATTACTAAGCTGATGAAATGTTTCCCTTCAGTTTGTGAGAGTGAAGTGTCTCTTCACTTTCTCTTCACTTTCCATAGAATAACCTGATTAATTTAGCCCTCGTCAATGGACGGGTGACCTCTCTGAGAAATTCAAAAGGTCAACTGAACAATTCTGTCGAGTTTCAAAGGTCTCCTTGTGAGCACAAATTACCTGATCACTTTCTTTTATAAATTCCAAGAGTTTCGTTCACTATACTTTCATAAATTGGTGCTTTTTATACGTTGATCTATTTATTGATCTACACATTTATTTGTTTTCTAAATACCTGATTTCTTCTTGCTGTATTTCATATTATCTAACTGTAATTTCTTTCAATGAATGTCATATTATTG
This sequence comes from Macrobrachium nipponense, assembly GCF_015104395.2. Lineage (NCBI taxonomy): Eukaryota > Metazoa > Arthropoda > Malacostraca > Decapoda > Palaemonidae > Macrobrachium > Macrobrachium nipponense. The sequence goes on from NC_087200.1 coordinate 206,181,653, forward strand.
AATACTGCTCTGAAAATTTTAATGAAAAGAAAATTTTTATCATTACTTTTAAAATCTCTATTTTATTGTGAATGGAAATTCATGGTAATATGGAATTCATAATAAACCATAATTTCCTTAAAGAAAGGACAGAAATTATTTAAATACACCACAAATACATTTACTTCCTAATTATTAAACATAGTAATATTTATTGACGGTCATAATCATTTAGCTGAAACCTAATTATTGCCCCAATGTCGCTGTTTTCAATTAACAAAGTTATCAAACGGAATGCTCTACATAAAGAATCTAATAAATAAAGATCAATGCCACGAAGGAAAAATAAACGACGGAGTCTGCGAGATCTTTCGGCTGAAAAGCCCTTTACTGAAGCAGCTACTGACAAAATACTAGAAAAGACAATACAAGAAGGTTCGTATAACTGACAGATAGGGATTATAAAAGGATTAGTGCCTAGAATCCGACACACCTGGAAGATAAGAAACCTTCCCAAACAAGCATAAACAAAGGGTGCAATTAAAGGTTTAAGACAATCATCTCAGATACAATCTCCAGACAATTAAAGGATTATAGGTGACAGCTATACGGAACCTGGTAGACAAAACCATATTCACAAAAAATGACAGACATACATTACAATAATTTTTTTTTTTTTTTTTTTTTTTTAATAACTCTAAGGCAACTGATTTTTATTTAAGTCAGTAATTATATATTTGAGGTCATTCTTAAACATGTTACAGATACAAGGGTCTAAATGAAAAAGGCCACGACTAACATTGAAATTACAATGAAAAGTAAGTTGTATTAAAGCAGATTCTAAAAGATTTCGTGATAAGAATCTCTTGACCGTGCAATTACTGAACTGTCAATCCAATTAATTCGGTGGTTGTTTTCACTTAAATGAATAAATAATGCATTAGATTTTGCCCAGTTTTACAGAGTATTTATGCTGGCTTAGCCTTACTTCTAAGCCCTTGCTCGACTGTCCCAGGTAGAATGAGGGGCAATCCATACATGGAATTTTATATATTATGTTGTTGCTTTCTCTGGGGCCATTTTTTATTAACATTCTTTTTAGTGTGTTATTATAGGAAGAAACAAGGTTGACATTAAAAGCTTTTAACAATGGTTTAATGGTTTCAAATCCGTTAAAATAAGGCAAACTGAGAATGTTCTTAGAATTTTCTTTCTGTGTGTTGTTTTCAGTATAAAAAAACTTTTTGTGGGCTTTATTAACAATGTCTAATATATGTGAAGGATAGCATAAATCTTTCCCTATTTTTCTTATGTATTCAATTTCTTGATCCAAATATGTGGACTGACAATTTCGTAATGCTCGTAAAACATAGAGGAAAAAATTGATATTTTTATATTAAGATGGTGGCCTGAGAAGAAATGAACATAAGTTAAGTTGTTAGTCGGTTTCCTATAAATACTGAATTTACATTGAAATGGTTCTCTATGTATCAAAACATCTAAGAAAGGGAGGCAATTGTCTTTTTCTAATTCTAGAGTAAACTTAATCGATGGTACCTGGTTATTTTAATTTAGAGAGTAAATCATTTACATCAATACCGACAGGAAGAACAGCTAAACAATCATCAACGTAACGATACCACTTTACAGAATATGATGATATTAGGTAAGTAGAGCGTTTTTCGAAGAATTCCATATACAGGTTTGAGAGCAATGGTGATAAAGGATTTCCCATTGCCATGCCAAAAATTTGTTGATAAAATTCACCATTGAATATAAACTTACAATCACAAATGCACAAACTCGTGAGTGAAATAATGTGACTTATAGGTAGAGGTAATTCATGCTGAGTTAGTTCATTGCTAAGATATTCTAAAATAGAGTCTATAGGGACTTTAGAAAAAAGAAAAAAGAACATACGTCAAAACTAACGAATCTATCAGTAGGCAAAGAGCAATTTTGTATAATTTATCAACTAAATCTAGAGAATTATATATTGAGAATCGGAGATGGTTCCAAGTAACGGGGACAAGATCTTAGTGATATATTTCGAGAGTTTATATGAAATTGAACCAATTTCATATAAACTCTCGAAATATATCACTAAGATCTTGTCCCCGTTACTTGGAACCATCTCCGATTCTCATATATATAATTCTCTAGATTTAGTTGATAAATTATACAAAATTGCTCTTTGCCCTACTGATAGATTCGTTAGTTTTGACGTATGTTCTCTTTTTACTAAAGTCCCTATAGACTCTATTTTAGAATATCTTAGCAATGAACTAACTCAGCATGAATTACCTCTACCTATAAGTCACATTATTTTCACTCACGAAGTTTGTGCATTTGTGATTGTAAGTTTATATTCAAATGGTGAATTTTATCAACAAATTTTTGGCATGGCAATGGGAAATCCTTTATCACCATTGCTCTCAAACCTGTATATGGAATTCTTCGAAAAACGCTACTTACCTAATCATTCATATTCCTGTAAAGTGGTATCGTTACGTTGATGATTGTTTAGCTGTTCTTCCTGTCGGTATTGATGTAAATGATTTACTCTCTAAATTAAATAACCAGGTACCATCGATTAAGTTTACTCTAGAATTAGAAAAAGACAATTGCCTCCCTTTCTTAGATGTTTTGATACATAGAGAACCATTTCAATGTAATTCAGTATTTATAGGAAACCGACTAACCAACTTAACTTATGTTCATTTCTTCTCAGGCCACCATCTTAATATAAAAATATCAATTTTTTCCTCTATGTTTTTACGAGCATTACGAATTGTCAGTCCACAATATTTGGATCAAGAAATTGAATACATAAGAAAAATAGGGAAAGATTTATGCTATCCTTCACATATATTAGACATTTGTTATAATAAAGCCCACAAAAAGTTTTATACTGAAAACAACACACAGAAAGAAAATTCTCAAGAACATTCTCAGTTTGCCTTATTTTAACGGATTTGAAACCATTAAACCATTGTTAAAAGCTTTTAATGTCAACCTTGTTTCTTCCTATAATAACACACTAAAAAGAATGTTAATAAAAAATGGCCCCAGAGAAGCAACAACATAATATATAAAAATTCCATGTATGGATTGTCCCTCATTCTACCTGGGACAGTCGAGCAAGGGCTTAGAAGTAAGGCTAAGCCAGCATAAATACTCTGTAAAAAACTGGGCAAAAATCTAATGCATTATTTATTCATTTAAGTGAAAACAACCACCGAATTAATTGGATTGACAGTTCAGTAATTGCACGGTCAAGAGATGTCTTATCACGAAATCTTTTAGAATCTGCTTTAATACAACTTACTTTTCATTGTAATTCAATGTTAGTCGTGGCCTTTTTCATTTAGACCCTTGTATCTGTAACATGTTTAAGAATGACCTCAAATATATAATTACTGACTTAAATAAAACATCAGTTGCCTTAGTTAGTTAAAAAAAAAAAAAAAAAAAAAAAAATTATTGTAATGTATGTCTGTCATTTTTTGTGAATATGGTTTTGTCTACCAGGTTCCGTATAGCTGTCACCTATAATCCTTTAATTGTCTGGAGATTGTATCTGAGATGATTGTCTTAAACCTTTGATTGCACCCTTTGTTTATGCTTGTGTTTTGGGAAGGTTTCTTATCTTCCAGGTGTGTCGGATTCTAGGCACTAATCCTTTTATAATCCCTATCTGTCAGTTATACGAACCTTCTTGTATTGTCTTTTCTAGTATTTTTGTCAGTAGCTGCTTCAATTAAGGGCTTTTCAGCCGAAAGATCTCGCAGACTCCGTCGTTTATTTTTCCTTCGTGGCATTGATCTTTATTTATGGATTTATCACGTTCCTAACTTTCGTGATTCTGTTATACAAAGAATCTAATGAACAATTCATGAAAATTCCATCGGCAAAGGATTAATTGAAACCGATGTTAATAGTATTTAACACATTTCCTCAACAGCAGTAAACAATAATTCAAGCAATTAGCATACTAAGGATAAGGTGTATCATTCTATAACCTATGCAAATTTTTAATGGAAATAGTAAAATGGTAAATGTATTTTATGTAAAACAAGCAATTGCATCAAATCTTTGTTACAATATATTTTTGAAAAGAGAAGTGGGAAGTGTGAATAATCCAATACTGAATCGATTTTGCAACTATTGTAAAGCAGGTTACATTATCCCAAAAGTTAAAAATTAAAAGAAAAAGTTATACCACATATATATATAAATAAATAAATAAATAAATATATATATATATATATTATATATATATATATATATATATATATATATATATATATATATATAAAGGAGAGAGAGGAACAGAGCTCCAACAGATTGTTTCTGAAGATTACTGGAAGGCAAATTTGAAAGTCTGGCAACTCCAGGTCAAATTAGCTACTAACTTTCTGACGCCCCTCCAACCTCAGTTGGAGGCGCTTGCTACTGCTATTACCCCAGTTGAAAGTCCTTTTAACAAAGCTGATGTCATATATTCATGAATGATAATATGCCTTTAATACAGCAGCAGAGGGAAAGGAAATGTATTCTCTTCCTTTTTTTCTGGGAAAATATTCCGAGTGCGCAAAACTTAGTCATGAAAAATGGAAAAAGTATTCTTTCGTTCTGTGAATTCAAATTCTCACGTGGGTTTAATGTAAAAGGGCGTGTTCCAGGTTGGGAAGCTAAAATTGCAACACATTTGCTAGTGTTTAAAGTTGAGGTTTCCGTTATGTAGTGCTGGTCTCTACGTGTGTTGGACCTTAAAGAATAACGATTCATCTATAAAAGTACTTTCCCTCTCCTTGTTGTAGTTACATGACTATAAGCTCATTGAAGGTTTTATCTTTTTATGCAGTTTCTTAAAAAATACTTCAGTTTATCGAGTATTATAACCAGGATAACCCTAAATGAATAATGATGCTGTTACTGATATGTTGATGTTAAATTTTCTCTCTCTCTCTCTCTCTCTCTCTCTCTCTCTCTCTCTCTCTCTCTCTCTCTCTCTCTCTCTCTCTCTCTCTCCAACATATATTTTTTTTTTAAGTACGAGAATGCTAAACCTTCCGGGAGCATAGGAATATTATGCTCATTACCATAATACAAGGAATAAATCTTTCCAAATATGTAATTACTGCTGATGCAGGCTATTGTGAAATAGACTGTAACCTTTTATAAAAGCGCTGTGCTCAAATATTTAAATTGATGCGATTTATGTGGAATTCTTTTATACTGATTTATCTACCCTTTACATTTTCTTTTGTCTTTTATCATTATTTTACATCAATATTTAACTTTAATTAGCTATTCTAATGGGGTTTTCCGTTAATTTCATTTTTACTTTTATCTTTTTTTTCGTTATCACAAGTTTACTGAAATTCGATTTTCTAATATATGTTCCTTCAATTTTATTTTTATTTTACTTTTCATTATTTTCACAACTCTATGCAGTTCCCTTCCCCAATACGACTTTTTAACTTTTTTTTTTTTAATACGGGTATATGTTACGATGAAATCTCCTTTTATCACTTAACTGCCTTCTTAACTTACATGTTACATCGATTCTATTATAGTATTTAGTTACATCTTAAAAAAAAAACAGCGAAAATATAAAAAAACAGAATTCTCCCGTCGTAGAATCTAGCAAATTTAGATATCTATGTATTCCAGTACCTCGGGCGAAGTTATAATCCCATAGGCTCTATTTCCTCCTTAATTTGCATAATGTTATTCTGAACATTACAACTCACCGCTGAAATACATAGTAAGGAATTCTAGCTTCAATTTCTTTACTTATTTTTCCCATTTCTTTATCCACAAAATGGTTTCATCGTTGTTCTAGGAAAGTTTATTTCAACCAGATAATGAAATCTTTTGAGTTCAGAGAAAGTAACTAAAAATATATATATTTTCTAGTAAGTAAATCTACCTTGATTTTCTTGATTTTATCTTATTTTCTTTGAGATAAATTGTTTCATTGATGTTTTAGGAAAGTAACAATTTTGACAGATAATGAAAATAAAATCTAAGATTTCTGAGAAATTAACTCTAATAAATTATTTTTTTTACTTTACTAACTGTTTTAATTGATTTGTATGATTCATGTTCTTTCTCTCCTCTCCGTTTTGTCATATATAGGTATCACTTATCCAGTATCAGATATATTTTCGTTTCTTAAATCAGTCGATAACTAAGACTTGGAATTTTGATAAAACATTCCAGTTAAGGTGAAGATTATTTACTTCAATGATAAAATTTCTTAAAGGCACGAATGTGCTTTCATTCGGGTAACTTTTCTTGTTAATGAATCATTTTCCCTAGCGCGCAATAATATGGAAAATATAAGTATTTTATTTATATATATATATATATATATATATATATATATATATATATATATATATATATATATATATTTATATATATATATATATATATATATATATATATATATATATATATATATATATATATATATATATAATACATACATACATACATATATATATATATATATATATATATATATATATATATGTGTGTGTGTGTGTGTGTGTGTGTGTGTGTGTGTGTGTGTGTGTGTGTATCTATATGCATTGGCAATAAACTAGCAGCAATAGTAACACATCCCATCCTTAACATGTTACAAAGAGGACACCGTAATCGAGTGATTATGGTCATGAGGATAAAATCTGACATAAATAGTTTCCCAGAGTTAATGAATATATATATATATATATATATATATATATATATATATATATATATATATAAATATATATATATATATATATATATATATATACATATATGTATATATATATATATATATATATATATATATATATATATATATATATATATATATATATATATATATATGTCATATATGTATATATATATATATATATATATATATATATATATATATATATATATATATATATATATATATATAATATAATATAATTGTTTGTGTATCATTATATATGTTTGTGTGGAAACACGCAATAATTACTATAGACAATAGACGAGGATCTTAAAAAAACATAAGCGGGAGATAATGATATAAGGTAGAATAAAACAGAAGAGTTAAAAGAAAAAGCCACTGCGGGCTTGTTCCATTAGGATAGGGCTTCATATAACTCACTATATACTACTCTCTCCAAATACTAGATAGCTAATAAATCAAATATATGAGAGAGCAAGGCGCTGAATCTTATTGACAAATGTACCGACCTTTGAAACGCCCACGATAACAGGCTCCGAATTTGTCAGGTCAAGAGAGGTAACGAATTCCGGAGCAGATCATCGCAAATGGCGTGGAAAGGGAACATCAACTCTCTCGAGTTGCGAACAAATCCTTCTCCCATCCCGATTGTTTGATAGGGCGTGAGATAAATTGTGTCTTTTATGAGCCAATTCCCCATATTCGCCAGTCTCAAATCGATTCTGTTCCTCCGCTTGCGTTTGATGCCTCTGAGACTTCGAGTGCTTTGCTTGTACTGACTGACACCAGATGTTAACAAATATTTGACAGCTTTCCTGGAGAGCAGAAGTTCTAAGCTGAACGCATCACAGGCATTGCCAAAGACATACATTACGGAATATACTGGCTGCCCTAAAACAATAGGCCGTGCTGGTATAATGACAGGTAGCTCTAAGACAAAGAGACTGAATGTAACTGATTACAAGGGAGAACTATGTTTTGTAGTTGGTTGTATTGTATTCTGGTTGACGGTCGTATAACAAGCTGGCCTTCTGCCAGCATGTTTAACTAAAAACTTTTAATGCCTAGATATTCTGTGATGAATTATAGTAAGGAGTATTTTATATCTAAAACTAATGATCTCTTTTTATAATAGAAGTACAATCGAGTGCCATACTGTTCAAAGCAAAGCTCTGGCTTAGCGGAAAAAAAAGTATCGCCGTCTTCTCTTTTTAAGCTGGTAACATAAAGTCATTTACATAAAAAGAATGATATTCAAATAGCCAAAATATGAAGCATTAAGCCCAACATATTAAAATATGACAAATTTTCCAATACAATAATACTAACATTGCTAAACCTAAATGCATTTTGAAAATAAATAACTGAAATGGAAAAGTTGAATAAACATTACAGAATGATTCGAGAAGGAAAGTGAATTTGTTAATAAAGATGTTGTAAGTCCTTATAAATATCATGATTTACGCTTCAACGAAGATTTATATTCAGCTTTACGGGAAAATTACGAAGGAATGGATCATAGTTTGTGAAGTAAATGTAATTCAAATGATTAGACAGAACTTTATTCTCATATAATATTTTCAGTACCTTTCATTGAAGATAACAATCGACTTTTCTTCTAATCTTCCTGCCCCCCCCCCCCTCTCTCTCTCTCTCTCTCTCTCTCTCTCTCTCGTGCAAGTATCCACTGGTGTAAAGCTTTCGTAAGTGTTTGCTGAAAAGGTCACAAAAGAAACAGACAACTTTGTGTAACGTGAGAACATTCCAGTTCTTTTTCGTGTCCAGGGCAATTCCAGGCGAGAATTGTGGATTACTATTTCTTTCTCTGATTGTCTTTTTCCGTCGCCGACGTCTTTCAGGAAAAGAAGTTGTGTGTACATTTAGTTTACCGGGGTTCATGTTTTATTTTTTGTACGGATCGATGTAGGAAGTTGTCACTGCGTTTTATACATAATCATAAAAGAAATGTTTGGAGTATTTATTATGCCCATTTCTTTCTCCTTTTCACATTACACACACACACACGCACACACACACACACACAAACACACACACACACACACACACACATATATATATATATATATATATATATATATATATATATATATATATATATATATATATATATATATCTGATAAAATTAGTGTAGTCCTGTAGAGAGAGAGAGAGAGAGAGAGTATTCCTAATCCTTTTGGTAAAAGACGATGTGTAAATCCCTTTCCTCATGCACATTGATCAACAATACAGAAAATAAGAATTAAAACTTTTCTGTCTATTCTAATAGAAAAATCCTAAATCCTAAATTTAAAAGTACGAAGGCTCTGGATCCCATTAAAACTAAAGTGAAGGAACACGATTCCTTTTCAGTGTCCAAAGGAGAGATATTCCCAGCCGTGAATTTATACAAAAGAAACGTACCGGGGAACACCAAAGTCTGGGAAACCACGAGGGCAGAACTCCGCACCATAGATCAGAAAACCAGTAAACATATGACAATGCACAAAGCACTACACCCAAGAGCAAATACGGACAGACTATACATAACACGAAAGGAAGGAGGGAGAGGACTACTAAGTATAGAGGACTGCGTCAACATCGAGAACAGAGCACTGGGGCAATATCTGAAAACCAGTGAAGACGAGTGGCTAAAGAGTGCATGGGAAGAAGGACTGATAAAAGTAGACGAAGACCCAGAAATATACAGAGACAGGAGAAAGACAGACAGAACAGAGGACTGGCACAACAAACCAATGCACGTACAATACATGAGACAGACTAAAGAACTAGCCAGCGATGACACATGGCAATGGCTACAGAGGGGAGAGCTAAAGAAGGAAACTGAAGGAATGATAACAGCGGCACAAGATCAGGCCCTAAGAACCAGATATGTTCAAAGAACGATAGACGGAAATAACATATCTCCCATATGTAGGAAGTGCAATACGAAAAATGAAACCATAAACCACATAGCAAGTCAATGCCCGGCACTTGCACAGAACCAGTACAAAAAGAGGCATGATTCAGTGGCAAAAGCCCTCCACTGGAGCCTGTGCAAGAGACATCAGCTACCTTGCAGTAATAAGTGGTATGAGCACCAACCTGAAGGAGTGATAGAAAACGATCACGCAAAGATCCTCTGGGACTATGGTATCAGAACGGATAGGGTGATATGTGCAAACAGACCAGACGTGACGTTGATTGACAAAGTCAAGAAGAAAGTATCACTCATTGATGTCGCAATACCATGGGACACCAGAGTTGAAGAGAAAGAGAGGGAAAAAATGGATAAGTATCAAGATCTGAAAATAGAAATAAGAAGGATATGGGATATGCCAGTGGAAAACGTAGCCATAATCATAGGAGCACTAGGCACGATCCCAAGATCCCTGAAAAGGAAATTAGAAAAATAGAGGCTGAAGTAGCTCCAAAACTCATGCAGAAGAGTGTGATCCTAGAAACGGTGCACATAGTAAGAAAAGTGATTGACTCCTAAGGAGGCAGGATGCGACCCGGAACCCCACACTATAAATACCACCCAGTCGAATTGGAGGACTGTGATAGAGCAAAAAAATAAATAAATAAATAGATAAATAAATGAATAAATAAATAAATAAATAAAAAATAATAATAATAATAATCATAACAATAATAATAATTGCGAATTTCCTGTATTTCGTTCATTCATTACCTTATTATAGTGCTACCGTGACCACCTTCTGACATTGTGATATGAAGAACTTTCTACTATCGTCCCTCTGAAAGGTCAGAACAGAATAAAAGATTTCCAAGAATATTTGAGAACATGGCTCACATTCTATATAAGATTAGCTATGCATTAGTTTCCTTCTAAAAATATGAATTCTATTAATCATTACGATGCTAGGTTCTAAGAGAGTATGATTTTCATTCACACAGACACAAACACACACGCGCTCACTTTAAGAGGTAATACACTATTTGGGGTGTGACTTTTTCACGCCAAAAAGTACATTGTAATGTGAGTTTTTTTTTTTTTTTTTTTTTTTTTTTTTTTTTTTTTTTTTTTTTTTGTTAACTCACGATGTAGGAACAAAGCATCACGTTGCTTTGCATAATGTATCATTTTATATTAGATTGTTAAATAAAGCAATAGCAGTCTTGACATGTTAACCTATAAGGAGTAATATTCACACTAGAGATTTTTTTTCATGTTTTTTCAATAAAATGCCACCATTATGACAAAATCTTAATACATTCCGACATTACAGTTTATTAGTAGGCATTACTTATAAAAATCAAAATTACTATTGATATCAAATAATAAAAAAAATAAACAAATAAAATCTCTATTGACATTATTCGCAAAATTGAAATTGCTACAATCGTAATATTGCTGAAAGGAGCAGAGTAATTTTATTCTCCATTTCATAGCAAAAGAATGATTTAATGTAGTTTAACGATAAAAATAAACATATTTCCCTCTACATTCAACATTCATTATCGTCTTCACAGTGAGGTTACTGAAACTTAAATACAATACTGTTATGACCCTTGTTGAGCCGGGGTGCAAGTTCATTTGCACAAGAATATAGAGGACAGTGATCTCACCAAGTATCCATATAAATTCAGTCAGTGGAGATAAAAACACACAGGAAAACTCAACAATATTTATTAAAAAACAAAGCAAAAAAATAATAAAGTAAGCCTTGTGACTATACAGGACACAACTTAGTCCTTACTACTCCCGTAGGAGTTCCTAATCACTAACACTAAACCCTAGACAGATTGACCAAAAATACTGCATAAATTAGTAAAATGGGCCCAACACCAACATAAATATAAACCAATACCTATAACTAAGCAGAGAGGAAAAAAGTAAGAGACCAACAGGGGGATAAACTTAATTCTCCTACCTACAATTATAAACTAAATCTTAAATATAACAAGCATCAAACATCTTAATAGATAATAACCACAAGAAATAACGAAAATTACAGCATCACTCGTGACAAGATATACACAAAGACTGGCATATATATATACTTCTAAATATTTCCTAGGGTGTATCTGTGTATAAAGACAGAGAGAGAGAGAGAGAGAACACCCTAATAATCCTCCACGCAATTTGCGAGGCAAATAACTGTCATTCAAGGAACGTAAGAAGGAATCATGAAAGAATATAAAACCACAGACATTGCCTTTGCAAATGATTAAAAAAAATAATTCTTTAGTCTTCTCCTGCAATAAAGCGAATTTATTTTCGAGATATTTTTAAAATTCTTTACCATAAAATCTTGGTTTTCCTGGCGTTTTCACAATTGTGTTTCCTTTATCTTTTTCTTATCGTTTTTTTCGTTGTTGGAATCTTGCATACTCCTATTCCCTACTGACTTTAAAGGATTTTTTTTTTTTATAGTTTAAATGCTTCGATATTTTTTCTTACTATTCCTTCTTTTTTTGGAAAACCTCTTTTCTCTATTTCTACGCTTTTTATTCTTCTGATTATTCTTGTCTTTCCTTTTATTACGCATGCAGCATATTTCGTCAAATTTTTACAGAGATGTTAAAAGAAGTGCGGTTTTATCGTTCAACAGCTTTACTTATATTCTTTTCTTGAACCTCCTATATTCTCTTTAGTCCCCAAGATCAGCTCTTGCTTATACTAACTCAGGCCCACTCTCAGGTGGCTTTTACAATTTTTTCACTATTTCCAAATGAATCAGACATCATCTGGAAATTACAATAACTCCACACTCCAGTGAAAGCCAATTTGTTCATCCCATTTAAGCTTCACTTTCACACCCTCTATCACACCCATGTTTTAGACAAACAAAGAAATAATCAGATATTTATGACATATTCATTCATTGTCATTCTATAATTATAGCTATCATCAATATTTAATTCAATATAATTTTCCTCGAGTGCAAATGTAATATGTTATATTAGATTTAATTTACTGTTTTCATATAATTATCTTAGACCTTTATGCATATTTCTTAATTAATGACTTTATAACTCTTGTCAATATTTGAATCAAGATCATTTTCCTGGAGCGCAGAAGCAATAAATATTCAATCTTATATTATTCTTTTTTTATAGCCATGTTAGACACATTGTTCGAGGATAAGGTTGCGCTGATGGCTAAGAAGTGGAAACCCGTTCACTGACGTATCTCATTTTTCCTGTGGTCGTCTTTTCCAAACCAATCACAACTAACCCCTCTGCAGGCGGAGTGGCAATCTCTGAGCAATTCTTACCTGGCCTCACCTGGCCTCAGTTTTTTGGCTTCACCTTGACCAGGGAAATTTCTAAGATTCTCATGTTGTTGATTTTTTTATTATTTTTTTTTTTTTTTATTCGGTGCAATGTTCTTAACTGATAATTAGAATTTGCTATATATTTCATTTGATATATATATATATATATATATATATATATATATATATATATATATATATATATATATATATATATATATATATATATATATATATATATATATATATATTGTGTTTGTGTATGAATTGAATTGATTGTTAGTCATCTAGCGATGATGACTATCTCTTAAAAAGTTAAGGTTCCAAACGTGCTTGCGTGCATGTGCGTGTTTGTGTCTGTATGCGCGTGTGTGTGTGTATGTGTGAGAGAGAGAGAGAGAGAGAGAGATAGAGAGAGGTTTGTTCCAATCTTTATTTTTTTTTTCTTAAAAAACAGGAAAAAACTGATTGATCGTATCCTCAAATCTTCAAAGAAAGTTTTAAACGACCCCAGTTCGTGTAATGAAGACATTAAAGTTAGTGCTTTCGAGGTTAAATAATCCCGTAAATATTGAAATTACGCCTTTACCTTTTTCTGCTAAAACGAATTTAGCCAAAACTGAACAGAGGAAAGAGAGCAGCATGTACAATTAACGTTCATGATAAGGATGAGAGGGAATTAAGAATAGTTTGAGAGCCTCTAAGTTCAAGATTAAAAGTGAACCAGAAAGTTAATTGTCGAGATTCTCAAGTCTCCAAGCTCTCAGATCAAAGCCTCGAACTGCTTGCAATAAATGAAATAATTTTCAGCTGGATGTTCCTCAGAAGATGGAAGCATCACATCGCTGGGAGTTCACTAAAGATGATGAATCTGAACGTGCAGGTAAATCCTGGCCATATTTCCTGTTATTAAAGCAGAATGGTTTTATGTGTGGATGTTAATGTTGGCGCTCCTACTTTTATGTTCACTGGACTGTAGGAAAATATTCGGTAATTGAAACAGAAACAAAATTCATGCGAAACAAAAGGAAAGGAAGTCATGTTAAGTATATGACTGTAGTCTTAACTTGCCTATTAAGAAATGAAGATTAGATTTGCTTGCAAGTATTACTATTCCTGCTACCAGAATCTTCCTTACATATTTATATATTTTTTCTAAGTGAAAGCATAATTAATTACATGAAGGCAGATTAATCTTCAAATATTGAAATTTTATATGTAAATCCAACCGTTATTTTTTTCTGGATTCTTATGTAACGATTACTCTGAAATAATACAGTTTATCACTGAGTACTTACAATCATATGCTAATATGTGAAATGGTCACTAAACACTGAAAGTATGAGGCTAAAAAAAATAAGTTTGACTTAAGAAATTACTTATGAGATTATTAGGATTCTCCATCATACATTTACTATCGTATCACAAATGGTTTAGTCTTTGTGTTCTGAAATACGTTTCGAAAGCTTACACCATGCAGCCTTCTGCCTCTTATAATATTTGCATAAGATAAGGTTTTCTGTCTTTACTTTTATCAGAAAAATTTAAATATTTAACCAATGGAAATGACGTTTCATGATTTTGTAAAGATGGTCTTAAAGTAAATAGGTGAATAATAATTAATTAATTAAATTAGGAGACAAAAAGGTCAATAAAGGCGAAGATTAATTAAAGTTAAATTGAAAACAAAGTAACAAAATACCAGAAATAGGTATATTTACCAATAACAACCAGGAGTTGAAAATTTATCATGTTTAAAATGAGAGAGAGAGAGAGAGAGAGAGAGAGAGAGAGAGAGGAAATATGCAGCAATCAGGGATAATTTTTGGCTTATTTTGCCCAAGAACCTCTCATGCTTCGTACACAAAACTTCCCACCACTGCATCTCCTTCCTTCCTTCCTTCCTTCCTTCCTCGTTCGATAAAAGCCACGTCTAGGGCTGAGGGAATCTGTTTTGTTTACGACGCAACCGACATCTGGAAGATTACAGGCTCATCGGTTCTCTTCAACAAATGCTGGCAATTCCATGTCTGTCTCATTCCGGTGTTTGCTTCAGCTCTCACTGTCTCTCTCTGTCTCTCTACTCTCTCTCTCTCATTTAACTAGTGAATTTGAAGAGTATACTATATATATATAGTATATTAATATATATATATATATATAACTAATATTAAAATTAATCATATCATATATTATTATCTAGAATACCATATAAATACCGTAAAGTGTATAGTATCATACATAATCATAGATAGAGATATATACACTATATATATGTGTATATACTATATATATCTCTAGATTCTCTCATACAGATATAATGGTATATGGTATATTATAATCGAGAAATATTAGAGATATTCAGATTAGATCGTCACTAAATTATCATGAATATTATAGTATATTATAGATAGAAGAGGAGATAGAATATCGAAGGTCTAGATAGAATATAATATATTCTATATATATAGGCGATGTATATATATTATATAATTCTAGATTATATAATAGATTTATATATTATATATCATTAAATATATATCGCCATAATATATATAATATATTATATATAATAATATACCATCTATATATATGTATATATATATATATATATATATATATATATATATATATATATATATATATATATATATATATAGAGGTAGATATATATATATATATATATATATATATATATCATATAGTATAGATATATATATATATACATATATACTATATATATATAGATATATATATATATATACATATATATATATATATATATGATAGATATATATATATATAATATATATATATATATATATATATATATATATAAGTGTATCAGTGAACTCCCACAATTGCGACGCGGCATCAATTTTTAAAAACTAGAAAACATCAAGTTATAAAAAAACACCATACCCCAATATTTAGGGGCGAAACCTGCATTCGAAAATTCCTGAGCTTATGTTTACGATGCGTAAATGGAAAACAATACAGACTTTTTTGGCAACAAAAATATTTGTTACGAGAAGTTCCATACCCATATCAAAACAACAGAGCATTTTAAGAGTGGAAAAAAATGATTGAGGACGGAGGGGATTCATGACATTTTTGTTACAAAAACATAAACATGGTACGAAACGCTTAAGTACACTTACAAATCCTCGATCAGTTTACGGTAAGTAAGGCCAGCATTTGAAGAATTTTTATTGATCCTGATTTATTTCGTACACATTTCTCCATAGGAGCTCCTTTATGTTATGTAAAATTCCTTCTTTTGGATAACAGTACATCCTAAATAAAATGTAAAACGTGGTCAGGAAAGGAGAAATTTATTCTGTCAGAATTATATATATATATATATATATATATATATATATATATATATATATATATATATATATATATATATATATATATATTATATAATATATATATAGTATATATATATATATATATATATATATATATATATATATATATATATATGTGTGTGTTGTGTGTGTGTGTGTGTGTGCGTGTGTGTATGTGTGTGTGTATATATACGTACATCTACATATACATGATAGATTTGCAAATCAAATAATTTTTATAAACAAAACTCATATTCCAGAACGGATACTAACGTGTCTGGATACGATCTTAAATAGCGATCGGTTAAGAACTCCGGTCAGAGAAACTGAGAGAGAGAGAGAGGAGAGAGAGAGAGAGAGAGAGAGAGAGAGAGAGCGAGAGAGAGAATGAGAGAGAGAAGAGAGAGAGAGAGATTTGAGAGAGAGAGAGAGAGAGAATTTTTTATATCTTTTCGTTTGTTCTTTTTTCTTGAATATAATTTTTTTTTATTATAAAACTCGCACATTTTGTCCCTTATGATATATCCTTGATACATCGATTTTTTAGAGAGAGAGAGATAGGGAGAGGAGAAGAACTTTACATCTCTCTCTCTCTCTCTCTCTCTCTCTCTCTCTCTCTCTCTCTCTCTCTCTCTCTCCTTAATAAGAAAGTTTACGACACCTGGAATTCCCGAGGTAAATTGTATTGCTTAAGATTTAAACACTTCTTCTCTTACGTTTCCTCAGTGAATTTTATCCTTATCTCTGTTTTACACATCTACGGCGCCATAGGTAAGATAAGCTTCGTTTTTCAGTTGACTGAGAAACTGAGCGATTTTGGAGAAAGGTTGGTGTTACTCTATTATATTATTGATTTTATCTATTTTTGTTTACACTGAATTTTGTATATTATACTCTGCATGCATACTCATACGTACACAAAAACACACACACACTCTCACACATAAATACATACATACATACATACATACACAACCCCATGCTCACACACACATACACATACACACACACACACACACACACACACACACACACATATATATATATATATATATATAATATATATATATATATATATATATATATATATATATATATAAATATATATATATATATATATATATATATATATATATATATATATATACATATACATATATAATATATATCTATATATATTATATATATATATATAATATATATATATATATAGATATATATATATATTTAGGCCTTGCTTTTACAAAATACAATGAAATAATAAGTATAAGAGAGCATTATGACAATAATGAATTTCATTGTTACTTTGTGATTAACAAGCTACAGACAGGCAAAATAATGTAAATAACATCGGTGTGTTAATTAAAAGTTCTGTAACGCTTTGAACTTCTCTAATACTTCGTAATGGACTGAAAAATATTCCGGAAACAAGAGGCAATTGATTTGCATATGATAAGAGTATATGGAATAGCAATAAGTTGAAAACAATAGGACATTCACATCGTAATAAATACTGACTACTAAAAACTATATATTTTTTATATATGGAAGGTCATAGTGCTTTCGCAGAATAATTAAAATAAAGGAAATTCTGTCTAAATATTGTTTCACTATTCGTAGATGTATTTCAATACATAAAGCTACAATGACTTTTCGTGTCGTTGCCGCTGTCTTAAGCTTTGTATTTTGTCCTAAACCAATAAAGATTACAACTATTATTTTACCTAAAAAAAAGGACAATTGATAAAAGCTTTCCAAATAAAGCTAAAGAATGGCTGCCTATAACCAACACATTTCGTTCAGTATGGAATAATGATGCTCTACCAGATTTATTGATATGTTCTAGTGAAAAGATTAATGGCAATTATTTGCATTACTTTTTACTAATAATAAAATCCTCGGATTATGGTTTGTAACAAATATAGATATAATGGACTCATATCCGTGAAATTCAAAGAGAATCATTTCAATATTGGAAAAAGAAAATGTTTACATGGAGGGAAGGTTGAAGATTTAACGTTAAGGCAAATAGATAAACTAATACTTGCACAGGAAAAACGCAATGGGCATTGAAAGAATCTTTGGTGTTGAAAATATGGTTCTTATAATCTAAGATAGTACGTATCTTAAAAATAATTATGAAATATCCCCACAAAATCTGAAACACAATGAAACATTCCCAAAAACTATAAGGATAATGCATACCGCTTTGGCAGCGTAAAACTGCTGCCTTTATGAGTCCAGAAACAGGACGGATTTCGCGTCGTTGAAGTTGAGTAGCGTTCACTCTTCCATTCATACGTCGAAACTGAATGACCCTCTCGTCTCTGGCGTTTCAATTTTACAGGCGGCTAACTGATGAAAACTTGGATAACGAGTTGTAACGAGTTGCAAGTGGTTCGTATCGTTAATGTTGGGAGGAAGTCAGAACTCTTCGAGTGCTTTCAATTGTGTCTGGAGGTATTGGCATTCGCTCCTCGGCGCAGGTGTCTGAAGGCTGTTATCCCAACGATGGTCCTCTTTGAAGAGGAACTAATAAAACTTTCGTCTGATTCAATAGGTGGGAATTAATATATAAGATCATGAATGTGGAATTAAATACCTGAACTAATTAATATTTGAAATTACATATTATCAATTGGAGGCCTCTTTCAATTAAACTTACCTCACATTCAGTAGGAGAGGAATAATGCTATATTCGCTGATAAATACTGGAATTAAATGCTAGGACTTAGGAGTCATTTCAATATTGTCAGGAATTAAATCCTTTTAATTTCAGTCAGTTTTCAATAATATAATTCCCTGAACTACATTCAGACTTATTCGCATGGAAACCCGATGAACATATCTCACGAATAGAAACAATATAAAGGACACGGTGAGTAGGTACTGGCATCTGTCAGTTTTACGATTGGTATGAAAGAAAACTCGTCTTCGAATCATCTTGCGAAAGCTGTGCTTATATTTCTTATCTACCACTATCAAACAATATTACTATTGTTTATAGTATTGACTAAAGCATAATTATCCCAAGGAGAAGAAATTGTCTCTACCCTACTTAACTTATGACAGTGATCTCAATAATTAGTAACTTTGCTTTTGGATGAGGAGTTTCAAGCTCCTGGGAGTGACACAAGAAGTATACCACTTATTCAAGTGCCGAGTGTCAACTCGTTCAGTTGGAGAGCAATTTGGGTACAATTACTCACTAATTTCTGTAAATTCGGTGTCATTAGATTCCATTGGAAGGAAAATATTGTACCTAAGTTTTCAGTGAATTTGGATAATTATTGATATCATCAATAATGTACAATGATTATGACATTATATTTAAGATATGCCTGAAGTTATAGAACTATTATGCATATTTGAGAACTTCCATTTAAAATATTCTAGCAGAACTTAATTAAAAACTTGAAAAAAAAGGACATTGAAATGGGGCAGATCCCTGTAAACCATATATTTCTTCCATAGACCATTATTCCTCACTTATATTACGTGCAAATAACCCCTATTATCTACCTATTTACCCACTTGGTCGCTCCATTTTTGTGGTCCACTTTAATTATATTTTTGGAATAGCCGCTATTCGAATCTTTAATACGACTTCTCAAATATGCAAAAGTTCTCTACCTTCAGGTGCATTTTGGAATGCTCGAGCGAATTACAGGTTAAGTGGAAAGGTTATCGTTAGCTCGTTCCTGGGTCAAGTCTTGAGGGTAGATGTGCTGAAATATTTCACAGATGTTACGGAGGACCTGAACGTTTATGTCTTTCTTTTGTACATGCCTTTTATTCTCTAGATATCTCTGACTACAACATATGATGGCGTGTATTTATGTTTGCATTAAAACACTTTAGCCTGAGAAAATCAGTATGCATGCGTAAGCATTTGAATAATTTCAAAGAGAGAGAGAGAGAGAGAGAGAGAGAGAGAGAGAGAGAGAGAGAGAGAGAGAGAGATTTGCTCCAACAAATTTTCAAGAGAAATTGAATTAATTAATTTCCATACTAATCCAATTAAATGATTCCAATGGAATTATTTATGTGCATAAGTATGCAAATGAATTTAATTTCACTGAAAAAGTTGTTAATGAAAATCTCTCTCTCTCTCTCTCTCTCTCTCTCTCTCTTCTCTCTCTCTCTCTCTCTCTCTCTCTCTCTCTGTAATTATTTAAATGCGTAATTTTTCCGTAAATTTTATTG
>NC_087200.1:206207175-206222175 GCF_015104395.2 Macrobrachium nipponense
TAAGTCTATCGATAATACCAATTTAATCATATATCACAGAGTTTCTCCTCTTGCTGAAATGGGAAAATAGAGGACTGTAAAGTGCTGCCGCCTACCGGGACCCGGGAGAATCATAACCAACCGGCTTCTTCTTGGGTCACCTTGCACGGTTGACAGCTCATACCAGAAACCACCAGAACTTTTTCCGTAAAAATTCGTTCAGTTTTTTCGCTCATTTTCTATATTTATCGTCTTATTTACATTCACGAAAATGATGCATTTGTGTAGCAATGTGTGAGAGAATAATAGAATACCTAATTGCAATGTAATTTCATTAAAATTGCTTGGCCTTAATGCGTTATCTCTTCGCTAGAAGGTACTATTAAAGTGTAACCAAACAATAAAAGATAAGTGTAAATATTTTGAAAGTAGGGAGCTTGTTTTGTTGGTAGTTAAGTAGTAATAAGTATAACTACGTTACAGATGATAGTACACTGATAAGTTTATTTTAATTATTCTGTGTTTCGTTGCAAATGTCATAAGTGTTTGTCTAATATGAATTTCAAAATGTAAATCAAATATCTTTCGTTCATGGCAAATAAGGAACATAAATGTTCACTGTTTCTCCTGAGTAGATGTGAAATTGGGATTATCCATTTCAGTGGCAGAATCCATATCGCGTAATCATTAACAAAATGTGAATATTGCACATTAAATATTGTAAATCAAATAGACAATAAATAAAGACAGGATGAAGAACAAGCAAAAAAGAAGCAAATACAATAATCGTTAATTGTAATGGTGGTTAAATTTTACGCAAAAAATTCGTATAGCACCTAAAAATAAATAAATTGAAACCTTATATAAATAGTGGATCACCATACATATAACTAGGCACCTTATCTTACATATATACCCATGATAAGGTCAAAAATAGAGAAAAAGACATAATAATATCTCTTTAGACTATAAACGAATATATATGAGGGTTCGTCTAAAGTATTGGTATGAAGTATATAGTATATTCAACGACAGGGATTATAGCTCAGTAATGCCAGTGTGACTTCCATCTCATTTCCTTGTGGAAGGATAAAAAAGGGGTTAAGTCGTAAAATGTAATGTAATTCTCAAGAAAAAAAACTTTTCTGACAATTAGAGTGGTATAGGATTTTGAATACGTTTTCTCATTACTCAAAATTTAAATTGCGTTCATAAACCATGCATATAATTAACAGCTTTGTTTCTTGTTATTTAAGAAAATCATAGATGTTACGATTTTACAAAATAAATCGTATATTATTTTAATAGCTATTTTTTCCCGTTTAAAAAAATCATAAACGTATTTTTACAGTACGTTTCAGACATTGTATATCCCTCATTTATATAAGCATACACACATTCACATACCCACAGACACATACACATACATACATTCAACACATACACATACACATACACATACACATACACATACACATTCACACATACCCACATACACATACACACAGACGCACAGACGCAGTTAATGTGTATGTGGGTATGTGTGAATGTGTTGTAGTGACTTATAATAAATGAAGGGATATACAATGTTCTGAAAACACGTACTGTAAAATACACATACAACCCATACACATACGCAGTTTAATTGTGTATGTGGTTTGTTAAATGTGTTTAATGTGTATTTTTACACCGGTACGTACGTTTTCAGACATTGTATATCCCTCATTTATATAAGCATACACACATTCACACATACCCACATACACATTAACTGCGTCTGTGCGTCTGTGTAGATGGCAACAAGACGAATGAAGCTCTACTCATATGATGCGACATTTCCCAAGTATCGTTTATCTGCCTCCAAGTCTCCAATCTTTTCTGTCTTCGTCAATTCCGTCAACCTTGCAGCAAAAAGAAAAAGTTGAAGAAGAAAACAATAATTAAAATAAGTGTTTTATACGAATATGCAAATTAGTGATCATGATAGTTTAAATGTTGAAGGATAAGATTATGTAAATTAGTTTTCTAAACAATAACTCATTAGACAGAAGGAAAAGTAGACAACATCCTTGTATTGAATTTCAGCTCGTTGCATGCGGCTTGTTTCCTCACTTACTATGTAATTATTATTATTATTATTATTATTATTATTATTATTTTTTTTTTTTTTTATTATTATTTTTTATTTTTTTTTTGCTCTATCACAGTCCTCCAATTCGACTGGGTGGTATTTATAGTGTGGGGTTCCGGGTTGCATCCTGCCTCCTTAGGAGTCCATCACTTTTCTTACTATGTGTGCCGTTTATTATTATTATTATTATTATTATTATTATTATTATTATTAAAGAGAATGGCAGAATTAATCAAATTGATAAAATAAAAAGAATTTTCTCAATATTACTGATTATATATTCGTTTTTCAGTCTCAGTGAGGCTATTGAGTAATTGACTTATATTCATAGCGCCAAATTGAAAGTTAAATCATTTATTTTGTTATTCTACTGTCAAATTGATGGTCCTAATCTGGTATTTTCTTATTTTGCAAGTATCAATACTATAAAATATATATAGAATATGAAGATGCATTGAACAATCTGGAGACTACAACAGGATCTTAGATCTAGTTGGTATTTTTACTGGTGTTGAAGTACGGCATTTTTCACGTATTGAGGTCGACCTACTCCCAGTCCTCATTCAGAACGTCCTCTGCAACGTTCCTATGATGACGACGGAAATGGCCGAAACATGTCGACTTCAACACTGAAAAATACCAACTAGAATATACCAGCTAAGATCGCTATCTAAGAACCAGTTGTAGTCCCAAGATTGTATATAGCATCCAAACAATTAAACTTTATATTATATATATATATATATATATATATATATATATATATATATATATATATATATATATATATATATATATATATATATATGACTGGTAAAAGTGTTCTGTAACAACAGAATTCCATCTAATAAAAGGAGCCCATAAAAACACCAAAATGTAGAGAGAAAAGTACTATATTTCAGAGACTGCTGTCTCCTCTCTTCAGGTATATTGAATGAGAAAAGTTTACAGAAAAGGTGGTATTTATACAAGAGATTCGTCCACAAGTAAGCCAATTTAGGTCACCCCCGCTGATAATCTGTTTTCCTTTAATCTTCTTAAGCGTTGGTTTGAATGAACACTGCGTCGACGATGTCCGATGTCCAATTCCCTTTTGAGATGTTCATTACCTGCTTCTCTTTTATTAAGGACCGATTCCATCATTTGACTCTTGTACCGGCAGTTGCTGCTATAAATTACACGTGACATATTCCAGTTTATTCTATGGTTGTGTTCATTTATATGGTTGAAAATAGCCGAGTTCTGTTGTCCATACCTAACTGCACCGTTTGTGTTTGTATTAATCTCTGGGGAAGTGATTTACCTGTAAATCCGATGTAAGATTGGTCACAGTCCTGGCATGGGATCTCATATACCCCAGAGTCTTTGGGCGATGTCTTTTGTTGGACGTTAATCAGGGATTTGGCTAAGGTATTTGGGTAGGTAAATGCAAAAGGGTTGGATTTCCCAAGGGTGTGAGTTACTCTCTTAATCGTCTCCAGGTGGGGAATTTTATTTTATTGTTGGTGTGTCTCTGGTCTTGTCTTTAGGGGGTCGGTAGAAAATTACGTTTGCTTTTGAATTGCTTTCTCAATTATATGGTCAGGATACTTTAAAGATGAAAGTTGCTTGCGAATTAGTTCAAATTCTTTTTCCAGGAAATCTGGGGAACAAATTCGTAAGAGCCTTACGAATTTGTTCCCCAGATTTCCTGGAAAAAGAATTATATATATATATATATATATATATATATATATATATATATATATATATATATATATATATATATATATATATATATATATATATAAAGGTTTTTTGCCACGAAGGAAAAAAATGAAAAAGCGAGATAGCCAAGTACTTTTCTCGTTTTTTTCCTTCGTGGCAAAAAAACCTTTATTTATACATAGCATCACGTTTTATATACTTCGTGATCAAGTTATTCATATATATATATATATTATATATATATATATATATATATATATATATATATATAATATATATATATTATAGTACAGATAATACCAGAATAAGAAAATACTAGATTCTGCCCTTCAATTCAACACCAAAATAGGGAGATAAATTAGTTTGATACTGTCTCCTCTTCATTTATATTATTATTATATTATTATGATTATTATTATATTATTATTATATTTTATTATTATTATTATTATATTATTATTACATCTAAAAAGTAAATGGTAATAATTATTACCCATCAGCTTTTCCCACCACCACAAATATCAATCCAACGTCAAGTTCCAGTGGAAATTTGAGCTACGTCTCTTATATTGTAAGGATCTTCATTCATGCATCTAAATTAACATAAAAAAATTAAATCTCCAATATCTCTAATCAACCACAGAAGCAAGAGAGCGATCACTGCACTTGTGGATAATGTTTCTAAAGACTCAACGTACGTGACGATGAATGTTACGCCACTCTCTACGAGTGTCCTGTAAGCATACGGGTCACAAGGAGGCCCAAAAGTTAAGTGGGAGTGTGTTAATATCTTTATCATTCATGACTCTATAGCTTAACCTCCTCTCTGGAACTCACATATTCAGTGAGGTTTGATTAAACCTTCTGCCTCTTACTTTCTTCTGCTGCAGTTCGTTGGGACTCACTCTTCCTTCAAAAGGCAAGTCAGTAGCTCAGTGTATGAATGTGAAGTTCTCTATATTTTTCGTTCTTTTTCTTTATATTTATTTTTTTATTTCCATTTTTTTTTTTTTTTTTTTTGAGGTACGTGCCTGCTAAGGTAACGAAATGAAATGGCCACTGGCTCTACATATGTAAACCTTCCTGGCAATTAATTCTAAAGAAACGTTTCCATTTTAAACGTTTTTATATCTAAACCAGCTTTCCACTTCTCGTCTTCTAAATCATATCAAATATGAAATTTTATCGCTTAAAAACGTTAACCTTTGTCATTTGTAATTATATACCCATGGAAATGAAAAGATAATTCTTTACAATTTCTTGAATAAATTCTCAGGGATTGGAATTTCCAGATCACTGACATCTAATGAGAGAAGTAAACTAGGAATTTTCATAAATTTGAATGATACCATCTCAAGGAAAGTTCTCAAATACTGACCAGCCATACAGAGACTAAATAAAAAAGTTTCAGTTAAGATACAGCAGCACATAAAGAGCTCTACATGTGTACGGAATAATGTTCATTGAGTATATCAAATATTACGTGGTCCATATGCATGCATAAGTGAAGCTGCATTTGGACATGCAAATGCAATTCAAACAATGGGAGGGCAAAATAAACCTGGAAGATCTTGCGAACCTACGACTAAAACTCAGCCATCTCCCATCAACACCTACTGAGCCCTTGCTAAGTCCATCAGACGCACCCTCACATTATCGATTAGAAGTTCAGAAAAAGCTATGTTTTATCTGGATATCATTGATATCGTACTTTTTTTAGTTCTGATTCCCCTATAAGCATATTTACAAAACTACTAATACACTACTTCCAAAGTTCCTCATGTTAACTTTCTAGAAATATGTTTCCCTTTCCGTAATATCTTATTTTCGCTTGAATGTTTTAAGATTAGATGTATTATCTGAAACCTCGTTAGGAGTCGATGAGCTAAAGAGACTGGGAATCCCTGCTGTGGACGATCGATCGAAAGTCGAGATACATTTCATTGGTTGAAATATGAAGAATAGGAGATATAAGTTTTACCTTCTTTAGTCTTTCATGAGTCAGGGGTGCCTGTGGTAGACGGTTTCCTACTACGGTATTTACTCAATAGATTAAGCTGAGATAATAGAAATAGATTCATATTTCTAATGAAAAACACAGGTCATTTACTGTGTGTGGTCTACGGGGCATTTTCCTTAATATAAACCAAGGGATCCTTTCACCTCATACGCTGTCATTATGATTTATGCTAATAAGGCATAATTTTGTACGAGGCTCAAAAGGGTATGTTGGTTTATATACAATATACATGTCACTATTTCTGCGTATTTACATTAAGATCATTCATTATTCCAATGCGTTACAGTCTATCCTGATATTGAAAGATCGTGTAACAGAATTCCTTGCAAGTAAATGTGATTCGGAAAAAAATGAAAACGCTTAAAAAGGATTTTCATTCAAAATTGACATTTATCTTACGTTTCCATGTATAGTACCAATAGGGACATTAATAATTTTTCTCTATGTCTAAAAAGTCAAGAATAAAACTCAGTGTTAGGACATTTGTCTTTGATGAATTTTCATATCATAATAATTTGGTGGTAAATATGCGTCCTATTACTACAGCAGACTTTATCCTGCTATGCACAGACTAATATCTTTGTAAGAAGCTGTTATCAGGACGAGCTAATGAGATATTGATGTAAATGCAGCATAGAAGGGGGTATTCCTTTAGGCTTCAAACATCGTAAATATTGATATGTCAAGGCTACTGTACTTGGTGGTTATATGTTCTCATTTAAGCATTCATTCGCTTTTTTTATTTGTGTATCCCAATGACATCGAATGTAATATCATTCTTTGCTTCTAGTAAACATTTGGTCAATGTATACTTTACAAGAACCGGGTTGTTTTCCCTCACTGGAAACGGTACAGTCAGAATTGCCAACCTTTTAGGTTTTAGAAGAATGAATTCGCCGTCAATGTACTACTTTTTGTGTTATTTAAATAATTGAAGATAATAAATTATTATAGTTTGTCTCTTATACTTCTAAATTGTCATGAGTATCCTTGTATACAACTCAACGATAAGACGAAATTCTAGCCTTTTTTTTGCTTACATTCTTTGGACACATTGCATTCATGGTTTTTATGACGAAGAAACAAAAACCACGTAAATGTACCACTTTGAATCGTATTTAACAAGTTAGAAATAATAAATGATTAATTTCTCTAACTGCACTTTTAAATTGTCCTCATAATTGTTGCATATTTCACCATGATAACAGGAAATTCTAACTTTTATGTTAGCATTGTTTACATTCGGTGGACCCCGTGCTGTCAGAATAGCCAACTTGCCAGGTTTTAGACGAAGAAACACACGTAAATGTACCACTTTATGTATTATTCAACATGCAAAAAATGTTAAATAATTATTCTTACACTTTTAGTTAACCTTACAATCGTTGTATATTTCTCAGTGAAAGAAAGTAAATTCTTACTTTCTTGTTGGTATTCCTGGCTCTACGTGGCGTTCTGTTGGACGAAGGCATTTTCAGTGGAGGTGAAACTTATCTTCACATCAGATTATAAACTTCTCATTGACCGTATAATAAGTAAAAATTTTTACATGTAAGGAACCGATATTCTAATAAAACCTTTCTCTAGATATTGCAATGCATGTGAGTCCCTAGTTAACGAGAAATTAATATATATACTCCCCCACGCATCAAAATGATGTCGTCCATCCAATAGATGGCGTCAGCTTCTTTATTTTGAGCAAAAATACTTGAAATTCTCTCACTAGAGAAAGGAGTAGGTAGTGGCCACCTTATCAATACGATAATCTAATGATAAAATGGAATTAGAATTTGAAATTTTGCGCATTTTCGTGGAGTTTTATGAGCTGGAGATAATCAATGCAATCTGAAATATATCTGACCATTCAATAATAAATTATTGCATACGTGATGACATGATATAAATGCATTTAATTGTTAAATTTATCAATCATTTATAATATGATCATTCTGTTGATAACTGGTTACTCATATAATTAGTGTGGTTGCATAAACTAGTATGCAATGGATTTGCTCCGTCTTCTGAATTTATAAGGAAATTCTCCAATTATTACAAACCTACTTAACACTGAATGTGCTTCCTACACGCTTTTGCAAGCGTCAAGAAAATTATGCTGCTGTTGAATTTCGAGTAGGTATAGGGATAAGAGGGCTTATTATCTTTCGTTTTGGGCAAATATAGATGTAATCAAGTGTTAAACGCCAGATCTGGGTATTTGTACGAAATCTCGTTCAAAATAGGTTTTGATTTTGCACAACATGAAAGTCTTTGTCATCTGGTGTTTTCCTATTATAACCAAGTTGACTGAACACAGAGAGAGAGAGAGAGAGAGAGAGAGCGAGAGAGAGAGAAGGGAGAGAGAGAGAGAGAGAGATAGAGGGGGGGGGAGAGAGAGAAGAGATAATACTTACTTATACAACAGGTACTTCTGTTTTCTCTTTTAAATAATCACCATTTACGTCATGTCCACACATATAATGTGTGTGTATAAAATAATTGCATTCGAGGAAAGGGTGGGTAGTGTTTTACCGGTCCCTGATAAAGAAGAGACATTATTATTATTATTATTACCATAAAAAACCACACCTAGCTTATGCAAGAGTAGTTGTGTCCCGATTTAAGCAACACGGAAACCGCATATCAGGTCTCCTCGTCCGCCATTCTTTCATTAGTTTTTGACCCAGATATCTCCTTCCTTATTTGACTTGCATTCAGCGACAGTCCCTCCAATCCAGAAGAATTAGAAGACAAAACTCATACTCCTTTTATGGTTTTAACGAAAGCTCGAGCAGCTACTTTTGCTTATGTTACATTTTTTGGGAATTGTTGACAGCCAAAATCCATAAATGAAACGCCACGTTCTAGAAGGCTATGACTTCGGGAATATAAATATTATTCCTTTTTCATGTTTGCTTTTTACGTGGATGGGAAAGTTGGCAGTATAAACCTGTCTGGGAAAGGAGCAAAATAGTTTACAAGAATCTTTTATATGAATATATGACTGCAGATCAGGTAACTTGATCTGTGATAGCAGGTAGTGTTCAGTTTATGTTTGAAGACATCTCTATTTGGCGTTTACTTGCCTGGGATGATATAGAAATTTTCTCTGCTTCGTGGGAGGACACCACACACACACACAAACACAAACAGAGAGAGAGAGAGAGAGAGAAGAGAGAGAGAGAGAGAAGAGAGAGAGAGAGAGAGAGTTGATGAAAAAGAATCTTCATTATTCCTGAATACTAACTAAACATGCATCGAACACTTTATTTACTAAACTCGGAATCATTTAGTTGGGTAAGTATGCAAATATTAATTTAATTTCGCTTAGAAATACGTTAATGCAAATCTCTCTCTCTCCTCATCTCTCTCTCTCGTCTCTCTCTCTCTCTCTCTCTCTCTCTCTCTCTCTCTGCAATTATTCAAATGCTTTAGCATGCAAACTGATTTAGTCAGGCTAAAGTGTGCTATAATGCAACAAAAAATACACGTCATAGTATGTTTTAGTCGAAGATATCTAGAGAATAAAAGACATGTATGCAAGAGAAAGATATAAACGCGCAGTTCCTCCGTACCATCTTTGAAATATTTCAACACATCTGCCCTCGAGACTTGACCCAGGAGCAAGCTAATGATAACCGAAGCAGACAAAAGTCTTGACAAGTTTCTTCACTGGACCTATCAAGTCTCGCTTTACTAATCTTACCACTTCAACTGACGGCTCGAGCATTAACAAATGCACCAGAAGGTAGAGAATTCTTGCAAATATTTGAGAACTCATATTAAAGATTTAAATAGAAGTTATTTCAAAAGTTTAATCAAAATGAACAATAAACGTTTAGCAAACAAGCGGGTAATAGGTAGGTAAAAGAGGTTATTGGCACGTAATATAAGTGAGGAATAATGGTCTCAGAAAGAAATAAATGGGTTACAGGGATATGCCACATTTCAATGTTCTTTTTTTTCAAGTTTTTTATTAGTTGCTACTAGAATATTTTAAATACAAGTTCTCAAATATGTATAATAGTTCTATAACTTCAGGCGCATCTTAAATACAATGTCATAATTTTTGTAACATTAGTGGAAATATGAATAATTATCCAAATTCACTGGAACCTTAGGTACAAGATTTTTATTTCAACGAAACTTAATGACAGAATTTACAGTAATAAGTGAGTGAATTGTACCCAAATTACTCTCCATGTGAACAAGTTGACACATAGCACCTGGAATAAGAGGTATGCATCTTGACTAAGTCCAGGAGCTTAAGATTCTTCGTCTCTAAAAGCAAAGTTACTAATCATTAAGATCACTGTTATGAGTTCAGTAAGGGTAAAGACAATTTCTTATCCTGGGAAATTATACTTTAGTCAATACTATAAACAATGAAGATATTGTTTGGTAGTGATAGATAAGAAATATAAGCAAAGCTTTCGCAAGACGATTCGAAGAGAAGTTTACTTTCATACTGATCAAAACAGTGACAGAACGTTAATTAAAAATGTTAAATCTATCTCATCAAGTCCTTTTGTATTATTCCTATACATGAAATATTATGTTCATTGGATTACCATAGGAATAAGTTGAATGTAATTTAGGTAATAAATCATATTGAAAAAGGCCTGAAATTAACAGGGTTTAGTTCCTGACAATACTGAAAGGACTCCGAAGTCCTAGGATTAATTCCAATATTTATTAGCGAATGTAACATTAGTCCTCTCCTACTGAATCTGAGGAAAGTGTAATTGAAGAGGCCTCAAATTGATACTATGTAATTCCAGTATTCCCTAGTCCAAGATTTTAATTCCAACATTCATGATCGCATAATTAATTCCCACCTGTTGCATCAGACGGAAAAGTTTTATTAGTTCCTCTTCAGAGAGGACCATCGTTGGGATAACAGCCTTCAGCCACCTGAGCCGAGGAACGAATGCCAATACCTTCAAGCACAAATTTGAAAAGCACAGATCCGAAAAACTCCTGACTTCCAGCCAACATTAATGGTACGAGCCACTTGCAACTCGTTACAACTCGTTACCCCAAGTTTCCATCGGTTTAGCCGCCTGTAAAATTGAAATGCTGGAGACGAGAGGGCCATTCAGTTTCGATTTGAACGACGCGAGATCCGTCAGGTTTCTGGACTCATAAAGGTAGCAGTTTTACGCTGTCAAAGCAGTATGCATTATCTTTATCGTTTTTGGGAATGTTTCGGATTGTTTCGGAAAAACTCTGCTTCAACGTGAACTTGAAATATGAAAACTATCGTTTATAACATTACAAATATTTTCAATATGCTTTGCCTTCTTCCTCTGCACGTATATTTTATTTATGCATTCATATTCTTCCGTCGCCTCTCCATTTGACCATTCCTCTTTGGAATACTGAAATGCTGTTCTATGTAACACACGTTTCCAAACTCCTGATTTTTAGATTATTTTGCTCCCATTCATTATTTGAATGTTTTTAAGAATAATGATAAGTATATTAAAAAATAATCAGTATCAATATTTGCATTAGAATATTTGAATAAATTTGACAGAATATTATTGCATATTGAACGTCCTCTATTTATCAACAGATCGTCGCCTGTAGCTTCATTTTGAAAGCTTTTGTCCAGTGTTCTTTTTAGATAAAGTAATAGTTGTAATCTTTAGTGCTCTAGGAAAAAATAAACATTTTATAACAGCGAAAAATACATAGAAGGCCATTGTAATGATGAAACAATGCGTAGATAGAAATATCTTTCATTTTATTTATTCTGTGAAAGTGCTTCGACCTTCCAATATATTCAAAATAAAGTTCAAACGTAAATTTTGTTTCATGTTATTAGCATTTATTACGATGTGAATGTCCTATTGTTTTTTAATCATTGTTATTTCAAAAAACTCTTATCAAAATATATGCGAATCAATTGTTTATTGCTTCCGGAATATTTTTCAGTCTATAACGAGGTATCAGAGACGTTCAAGGCGTTACAAAACTTTTAATTAACACACCCAAGTTCTACATTAATTTGACTGCCTGTGGATTGATAATCACAAAGAAACAATGACATTCATTATTGTCATTTATACTCTTTTACTTCTATCACTTTATTGTATTTTAGCAAAAGCAAGACCCATCGTGAACTTCTGCAGGTTTCAGCGAATTTCATAAAAGATGAATTGTCATCTCTTATTCTGCAATTTTGAGCGGAGGCATGAGTGAGAGAGAGAGAGAGAGAGAGAGAGAGAGAGAGAGAGAGAGAGAGAGAGAGAGAGACAGACAGACAGAGATATTGGAATATTGCTAGTTTATTTGTATCATGTCATATTGATATGAGTTAAGTGTTTTGGAAGTCTGGAATGATAAATGAAAAACATTGAAAAATGAAATAATTCAAGAAAATTAGGATGTATAAAGATATTTTATAATGATATGTATATATATATATATATATATATATAGATATATATATATATATATATATATAATATATACTATATATATATATATATATATACATATATATATATATATATATATATATATATATATATATATGTGTGTGTGTGTGTGTGTGTGTGTGTGTGTGTGTGTGTGTGTGTGTGTGTATGTGTGTGTGTGTGAGCGCATGCGATTGTGTGTTGTGTTTCTTGTGTACGTATGAGTATGCATATAGAGTGCAGTATAAGATATGCAGTGTAAATAAAAATAAATAGGCATTAATCTAATAGAGTAACACCAACCTTTTTCCAAAATCACTCAGTACCTCATTCAAATGAAAAGTGAAGCTTATCTTACCTCTGGCAGCGAAGATGAGAAAACGGATAAGGCTAAAATATTGGGACAGACGTGAGAGAAGAAGAGTTTCAATCTTAAGCAATACAATTTACTTCGGGAATTGTAGATAACGTAAAGAGACTTTTTCCAAGTCTGGTTGACGTCTTTCCTGGAGAAAATTGACTTCCTTTTTTCAGGGGAGAGAGAGAGAGAGAGAATTTTAAAACTAACATTTTGATAAAGAGAGAAGAGAGTAAATGTTGTATTCTTCTCTCTCTCTCTCTCTCTCTCTCTCTCTCTCTCTCTCTCTCTCTCATTAAGGAGTACTTAACAGGTCGGTATTTCAAGACTAGGAGTCATCTGTAAGTATTTGAACTTCCCTAACGATCACATCCAGACTCGTTAGTGGGAATTTTATACTTCCTTTATAATACTGTCATCCAAGGAAGTAAATTACAAAATGTATAAGAACTCCATAAAAGGAAATACATAAGAAATACTTACAGTTAAACCTGAATCAAATTTAAGAACAAACATGACTTTTTTGTAGGTGTACTTAAGCGTTTTGTACCCGTTTCTGTTTTTGTAACAAACACGTCAAACGGACTACTTGAAACCCCACCCAGTAAAAAAACAAACAAAAACAAAAAGGGATGAAATGCACTATTGTTGTGATATTGGAATTATGGTTCCAGTAACAAACATTTTTGTTGCAAAAAAATCTGTCTTGTTTTCCGAGCTGAGGAATTTGGAATGCACGTTTCAGCGTAAAATGAATTTTTAGATTTACTTGATGTTTTTCATGTCCTGAAAATAGCTTCTTCTACTAACTGCTTGAGTTCATTAAAGTGAAAGTACTCTTCCTATAATTCTTATACTATTGTACGGACGCACACATACACTATATATATATACTATATATATATATATATATATATATATATATATATATATTATATATATATATATATATATATATACAAACGCAACACAACTTTGTCAAATGACTTACATCATCCTTACGAGTGTTTTTAAATCAAACACTCAAACTAATATGACGTTACTCTATTAACGTAATGGGCTCAGCCCCTCCAACCCCCTTTTGGCCTTGACAGAAAGAGATAGATTGTCCTTATTAAAAGCCTTTGATTACCATAAAACGAGCGTTGAGACAGCCGGAAATTAATGCCTACATTTCTCACTGCGTGGACAACTGGGCCTCTAGAACTCTTGCCAAGAACCACATTTCACACCTATGTAAATTTCAGTCCACGCTGGGATCGAGAGGTAGAACGTTAGAGTTTTAGCTGGAATACAGAAATGTGGCAATTTTACGATTTTAAATTCCGAGTCCTGTACTAACAATTAGTGTCTGGCTATTTACGAATGCAAAGGAAAGGCCCTTTTGCAGTGAAATTCAAACATGCATTGCTTCAGTTATTTCTAAGCATTTGGATGTAGAAAGAAATATGTTTCTACTCCAGATTATTCACTTAAGAAATTATAAAAGAATTTTCTCTTCAATTTGGTAAATTCGCTGATATTTCATCTCCTAAAAATAAATCACATCAATTCCAGAAGACTGCTTTGTGGATGAAATCACCTGAATAAAGTGAAAGTTAAATCATAGCGAAAGTGAAATCCCCCGAGGAGAGAGAAAGGAAATGCGGGAGTTTATGAAAGGAGTAAGTGATGAATGACTCCAGAAGTCGTTGAGTGATTCATTAAGATGCCGTCAGCGAAGTAAGCAGATACCTCATGTCCTAAGAATTCTTTGACGTCGAGTCCTCAGGTAAACCTTCGGGAGGAGACGGAGATGTGATGTGAAAGGGTCTTCAGACTTCATGAAGTCTCTCTGTTCTAAGGATCGAGGTTTCCCCTGGAGGGAAGATAGTGTCAGCGGCAGTTTAGGTGAGTTGAAACTGATTATAGCGATTATTATCACTATCAGACCAGGATAACTTTAAAGAATGTATAAATCAATATCTACAATTCTCCCACCCTACCTCGTAATGGGGTAATGCCGTCAGTCCACCTTATACAGTTCACTGTATGCATTCCTTAAGGTTCTTTGGAGCGTCCCTTCATCCCTTAGTTGCAACGACTTTCATTCCTTTTGACAGTACCTCCGTTCATATTCTCTTTCTTCCTTCTGACTGTCCACCCTCTCCCAACAATCATTCCACACTGCGGCTTCAAGGTTTGTCTTCCTAATAATTGTGTTAACATTATTCTCAGCGTTGAATGGCTTCATAGGTCCCAGCGCTTGGCGTTTGGCCTTAATGTCATATTCTAGTGTCAATAATACTTCCATGTAATACATCAGACCCATTTTTAATATTACTACTCATTTCTCTTAGGAAATATTCCCCTCCAGGTATTCTGCGTATACATTGGTTCTTTG
>NC_087200.1:206224675-206259675 GCF_015104395.2 Macrobrachium nipponense
AAAAAATACAAAAATATGTAAAGGAAGATTCTGGTAGCACGATGAGCAATACTTGCAAGCAAACCTAATCTTCATTTCTTAATAGGGTAAAATAAGACTAATTGGCCAAGTCAAGGAACCTGGAGAACTGCTTCTCTTGGAAAGTCTGCTAATAAAGAGAATTGTACCTACGTTAAATTGCCAATCATCGGCTGTTCCCCTGTTCATAGCATATCTGGCATGTTTGTTTATATTTGTCCGCCTTCTTTTTCTGTTCGTGTGTATTCTTTTAGTGTGTGTGTCATTGTCATTTTGAGAGGTGCGCCTTGCTCTTCATTTTAAGTTCGTTTTTACCTTTATTTTTTCCTTTATTGAGTTTAGTTTTTTTAAGGATCATTTTAAGCTTTCTTGGTTTTTTAATGTGTAAATGTATTTAAGTGTGATTCAGTATTTAAGTTTAACTTAGTTTCCATTTTAAGTTTTCTTATGCTTTATATATGTTTCTTTTAATTATGTGCTCGGATGCTCCTTTTTATATACATGTCCTTCTGATGATGAGACCATGGGTCAAGAAACGCCTCGGCAATAAATGTATTCAAATGGATGTGTATATGTTCCTGCGCCCTTCTCCTGCCTACTATAATATATATATATATATATATATATTATATATATATATATATATATATATATATATATATATATATATATATATATATATATATATATATAGATATATATATATATATATATTATATATATATATATATATATATATATATATATATATATATATATATATATATATATATATATATATATAATATATATATAAAACTGTTCATCATTGCTTAGATACCCTTAAAATAAAATGCCGAATAATGAAATAATAATGCATAACAATTCTTGGAAACAAAATCACATAAACTGACTCTTTTGTAAACCACTCAAGCTAATGGCCAAAGAACCCGGGTAATATTTGAACAAAAAAAAAAATGTATAAGATTATAAAGATTGATGGTCTGACAAGACGACGAGGGTAGACCAGTGATAACATGACCAGAAAGGTCCCCGAATGACCGTTGTGGATCTTTGGGACGATCAAAAAATCAATATTCAAATAAATTGTCTCAGAGGAATTCAAGAATTATTTTATGTGTTTGGTGAATAAATATAATTATTTAAAATGATGATTCCCGAAGCAAGGGATAGGACTGTCGATGCAACTCACGTGATGCACTGTAAGTATGATACTTAGTGGGGTTTATATCGTTCCTTCGGTCTCTTGCTACGCCCACTTCCTTAAATAGAATTTCACTATAGAGTACCTGAATATTGTATCAAGCAGTTATATTTCATAATTCCTTCCCAGCTGATTTAAGAATCAACTGTTCCAGAGCTGCACAAATATTGATAGTGTTGTTTTCTTAAAAAGAATTTTACAACAAACTAATTGCATTTTTTAAAGTAATTAAATCAGTAAAAACTTCATCCTAATTTAAGAAACAACTGTTTCACAGCTGGACAAATCTAGAAAGAGAATTACAAACTTTTAAGCTGATTTAGTACAAAACTGTTCCAGAACTGGAAAAATCTTGATATTATTTTCTTAACTTACACAAAATGTTACTTCATACAATGTTTGCATATTTTGTCAGGCTATTACGTATATTCTGTAAGAACTTCCAAGCTGACATTTGAAACAGCTGTTCCACAGCTGCACATATCTTGATAAATGTAAAACTGAAAACACAGATAACTAAAAAAAATATCTGTAATTGTTATCTGTCTGTTTTTTGGCCTCGCAGTTTTTTCGAGCATCTCGAATCTTGCGTTTAGTTAATTGCTAGTAGTAGTAAAGGGCAGCAAAGTTGGAGAGAGAGAGAGAGAGAGAGAGAGAGAGAGAGAGAGAGAGAGAGAGAGAGAGAAGCTTTCTTCGGAAACGTTTCAAATAGTCCCAGTTACGCGAACATGTAACACGTATAACGATCCACGTCTAAAATAAAATTCATGATCTCCGTAACAGCCCCTTCACTATTCTACCTCCGTTTCTGCCAACAATTCATCCATCCCCGGGAGATTTATTCTTCCTCTAAACAGCAAGTAAACCAGAGACCACCAGCCATTCATTTCTGTAATTATGGCAAAGATTAATTAGCTCTTTTCATTATGGCGATCAATCCCTCTAAATCATCAGAGAACTAAGGGGTCACGACCCTTCTGCTTTTCTTCTACACTGAGGGTCATTGGTCCTTAATGTTACCTACTACAAGGAGGTTAGGGCTTAGATCTGAATAATATTAATATTATTATTATTTTTTTTTTATTTTTTTTTTTTTTTTTTGCTCTATCACAGTCCTCCAATTCGACTGGGTGGTATTTATAGTGTGGGGGTTCCGGGTTGCATCCTGCTCCTTAGGACTCCATCACTTTTCTTACTATGTGTGCCGTTTCTAGGATCCACACTCTTCTGCATTAATCCTGGAGCTACTTCAGCCTCTAGTTTTTCTAGATTCCTTTTCAGGGATCTTGGGATCGTGCCTAGTGCTCCTATGATTATGGTACGATTTCCACTGGCATATCCATATCCTTCTTATTTCTATTTTCAGATCTTGATACTTATCCATTTTTTTCCCTCTCTTTCTCTTCAACTCTGGTGTCCCATGGTATTGCGACATCAATGAGTGATACTTTCTTCTTGACTTTGTCAATCAACGTCACGTCTGGTCTGTTTGCACGTATCACCCTATCCGTTCTGATACCATAGTCCAGAGATCTTTGCCTGATCGTTTTCTATCACTCCTTCAGGTTGGTGCTCGTACCACTAATTACCGCAAGGTAGCTGATGTTTCTTGCACAGGCTCCAGTGGAGGCTTTTGCCACAGAATCATGCCTCTTTTTGTACTGGTTCTGTGCAAGTGCCGAGCATTCACTTGCTATGTGGTTTATGGTTTCATTTTTCGTATTGCACTTCCTACATATTGGAGAGATGTTATTTCCGTCTATCGTTCTTTGAACATATCTGGTTCTTAGGGCCTGATCTTGTGCCGCTGTTATCATCCCTTCAGTTTCCTTCTTTAGCTCTCCCCTCTGTAGCCATTGCCATTTGTCATCGCTGGCTAGTTCTTTAGTCTGTCTCATGTATTGTCCGTGCATTGGTTTGTTGTGCCAGTCTTCTGTTCTGTCTGTCTTTCTCCTGTCTCTGTATAATTTCTGGGTCTTCGTCTACTTTTATTTGTTCTCCTTTTTCTTCCCATGCACTCTTTAGCCACTCGTCTTCACTGGTTTTCAGATATTGCCCCTAGTGCTCTGTTTTCGATGTTATTATTATTATTATTATTATTATTATTATTATTATTATTATTATTATTATTATTATGAAAGCACTAGTAAGCTTTGTGAAACATGTTTAAAAATATATAAAACATAATCTGGAATTTAATGCGCTCTTTAAATTTCGTTCTTAAGACCAATGTCTTCTTGAAACAATGCTCGAATATATTCAGATTTTTCAAAGTGCTTTTTTCTGATTTTTGAACAATTTACAGCTTTTACTCAATATGTTAATTGCATTTTATTTACGGTTTCTAGTGATTTTTACCTGTTCAAGTTTTAATATCTAAGTAAAACATTATATATTTAAGGAATGAACAGAGAACTAAAATCAAAGAGTAAATGCAGATGATTTTAAATTTTGATTCTGGAAGTAAAAAAAATGATAAGGGTTTTGTCATATACTGTTTTGCATAAATATTTGTAGTACTTACGTTATTTTTTTTCTTATTGACAACGATTATTGGACCAGAGATAAAGCAAGGAAGCGGGAATGGAGGTAAAGTAAAAGAATATATTAAAGTGGGATGCAGCTAAGGACGTAAGGAACGCCGCGAACGCCCTTAGTACGTCTACAGTGCACCACGTGAGACGCACTGATGTAACTACCCGGCTACGGTGTTTGAAAAAAGGCATAATTAATTTTCCACCATTCTCTTCCTTAGTAACTTGATAAAAAAAAAAATTCTTCCAGTAAAAAACCTCATAGCGTAATTTTTAGCATATCTCCCCTCAGGCATTTGAATGTTCTCATCTAAATAAGTTGTGCACAAAGAGAGCGCCCTGTTCTAGATAATATTCAAAACAGCTTCATTTGCATTTCAGGAAAGTGCCGCTATTGCTCTAGTTGCTGGCAGTTATTGGAGTTTCAGTTTTCGTGCCTAATGAGAAAAAAATTTCTTTACACAAACTACGTATATTGACACGCTTACAGTGTACGTTACTTACACATATCGTAATATGTATGTGTATTTTTCACATACATGTGTGTGTAACCTGCAATAAAAAAATGTCTTTTGCATAACATTAAGAACCTTAAAAATATCTCATGCATAATCCTCCAATCTTCTATTCTCAGAAAACGTCACGAAAAATTACCTAAAATAAGAAAATTCGCTAACTTAGAATCAAGTTCCTTAACAAAGTTAGCTACGATTGCTCTTCAGTGTTTAACTTACGTGAAACACGATCAAACCAACTTTACCAAATGCAGTTTTTTTTTTCAGTGATGACCAGTTTATTTGCAAGCTTGTTTCGCGTTCCTTATGTCTCTTTCAAAGGTTCCCTGTTGGATATCCCAGCCCTAATATGATACAAAGAAACACCGTAATCGAGTGATTATGATAATGGGGCTAAAAATCTGACTTAAATAGTTTCCTAAAATTAATAAAATAGTAATTATTTTTATAATCGCCGGGTTAAATATGAATTCTAATAAATTAGGGATCATCCCACATTCCGAGGCAATGAGTATGACTGACGCTTCCTGTGATATGAAATGTGTCAATCAATTAAACGTTTGTTGTAGTTATTGGAGAGTTATTGATATTCTCTTATGTTACGTATCTTTAGTTACGAATGTTTAGCACATGATAATTAAGAAAGAAATTTGACATAAATTTCTCTCATATATATATATATATATATATATATATATATATATATATACTATATATATATATATATATATATATATATATATATATATATATATGATATATATATATTTATATATATATATATCTATATATATATATATATATATATGTATATATATATATATAAATATATATATATATATATATATACTATATATATATATATATATATATATATATATATATATATATATATTATATATATATATAGAATAACATGATCCCGAAGTATATAAAACGTGATGCTATGTATAAATAAAGTTTTTTTTGCCACGAAGGAGAAAAATGAAAAAAACGAGTTAGCCGAGTACTTTCGGTCCTGTTCGGACCCTTTAAGGGTCCGAATAGGACCGAAAGTACTCGGCTAAATCGCTTTTCATTTTTTTCCTTCGTGGCAAAAAAAACTTTATATATATATATATATATATATATATATATATATATATATATATATATATATATATATATATATATATATATATATATATATATATATATATATATATATGTTTGTGTGTGTGTGTGTCTGTGTGTCGCCTGTGTATATAAATACGTGCTCACACACATATATACTTATATACAAGTGTGTGTGTGTATTTAAACATACACAAAACATTATGATGATCAAATGCGCTAATGAAATAGAATAACACAGGAGACATAACAATAAGAAAAAATAAAACATTGAAGGCAACAAATTTAGGAAACTGAAAACCGTAACCAACTTCCATCCATTTGCTGGAAAAATGAACCCCGGAACAATACCAAAAGACCCGGAAGTGGCTCATTCCTGTACCCATAAAGAAATAAATAAATTCAGAGGTGCGTCTTCTCCCACCTCCGTCTCCCAATAAATCCTGAGGGTTTAAAAGTGGTACGAACTTCGTCAGGATTTGGGATTCCTTATGCAACGGAAAGTCTGATTTTAATTGAGAATTTTATGACGTATTGATAGTGATGGAATAAACATTTGTATGTTACTTGGAAGAAAGGTACATGAATAAATCAATTAATAAATGAATAGATAAGAATAAGCATAAATTAATGAAATATAAGGTGAATTGTTTTAGTGTGGTAGTGGACTGCCTCTTCGCTTCAACGTTGAGGTTCTAATTGCACAACATCCTCTGTAACAAAAAGAAAATGTAGCATTTTGAAATTCTTACGAACGAAATATGCCGATATCTGGACTATACATAAATGTGCTAAGCCTTATTAAAGATTATTTTAGTACCCAGGCACTGAAAAATTATTAAAAGAAATTTATTAATGACTCAGCTCTTGTCTTCTTATCAGAGGATGACACTCATATAGGATCGGTCAGGATGAATCATGCCTCATCCTGATTAAAGAGACACGATGATTTATGACTTTCGTAAAAAAAAAAAAGACTAATTTGATAGCTTTTATCAGCAAGAGGAAACTATATATTAACTCATTTTCAGCATCATTTATAACCGTTATATTTCAGATGAAAGGAAGCTATATTTTGTATGAAGGGCGGAGTGAAAAGTTTTTATATTTTATTTATTACTTTTTTTATTATATTGATCAACGTTTATCCTTTTTTTCTGATATCTGATCTCTTCCTTCTTTGCATTTCTCATCATCAAAACTTAAAACCCCTTCCAAATGAACATCTATTCTATCTTTGGAAGCTTGAGTTTCAAGTCATGGCCCCTGTGGGCTTGCTCCATGGATTGCTCGCTTCAAGTACTTGATAGCCAATAAATCAAA
The DNA here is from genome assembly GCF_015104395.2 of Macrobrachium nipponense. Lineage (NCBI taxonomy): Eukaryota > Metazoa > Arthropoda > Malacostraca > Decapoda > Palaemonidae > Macrobrachium > Macrobrachium nipponense. Next base: position 206,231,383 of record NC_087200.1, read on the forward strand.
TATCTGAGAGAGAGAGAGAGAGAGAGAGAGAAAGAGAGAGAGAGAGAGAGAGAGAGAGAAAGAGAGAGAGAGAGAGAGAGAGAGTGACACTGACTCTTATTTACAAATCCATTAACCTTTGAACGCCCACGTTAACAGGCGTCGAATTGATCAGGCCACGAGAGGTAACGTTCAGTATCCGGAGCAAACCATCGTAAATGGCGTGGAAAAAGAAACTGAAAGTTCCTTCCATATATCTCTCTCGAGTTAGAAACAATCCTTCTCCTTTCCCCGAGGAATGTATCAATGTTCTTTATGATGTCTCCAAATAGTCTCTCGAGGGTTCAATGGAGGGAGAAGTTTAATTGTGCCGTTTAGGGACCACTTCCCCCTATTCATCAGTCTCATTCCGATTCTGTTCCTCTGCTAGTCTTTGATGCCGTTAAGAGTCCAGTGCTTTGCTTATAATGACTGAACCAGATGTCAAATTCTGACAGTTTTTATGGAAAGCAGAAGTTCTGAGCTGAACGCATTGCAATCATCGCCAAAGACATCGTATGTGGATTGCTTGCTTCCCAAAGCAAGGGGCCGCGAGGGTATGATATCCTATTCCAATAACTGGCAGAACTTTATTCTATATAATATTTTCATTGACGATAACACACGTCTTCTCAGTAAACCTCTCTCTCTCTCTCTCTCTCTCTCTCTCTCTCTCTCTCTCTCTCTCTCTCTCTCTCTCTCTCTCTCTCGTGCAAGTATCCACTGGTGGAAATAGTTTTGAAGCGTTCGTAAAAGTTTGCTGAAAAGGCACAAAAGAAACCGATGGCTTTGTGTAATGTGAAAACATTCCAGTTCCTTTTTGTGTCCAGGACAATTCCAGGCGGGAATTGCGGCAGAGATTTTCTTTCTCTGATTGTCTTGTTCCGTCGCCGACGCCTTGAGGAAAGGAAGTTATTATGTGTTTATACTATGTTTGTGAGTGGGTCTTTAGTTTACCAAGGTATATGGTTTTACCCCTTTATCTTTATATTGTTGTACATTGAAGCAGGCTGTCATTTTCGTTATAGACAAATTTAAAGTAGTTGGGTTGAGCATTTATCTATATTTCTTTTTTGTCTTTCTTCCTTTACATATATAAATTTTTATCAAAGAATGATAAAATTTCACCCTGTGAGTGCCTTTGAAATCACTGTATAAGACGTGTCTAAGATATGGTATAGTGATCGTTGGGCGGAGAGAGAGATAAAGAATCCCAAATCCTTTGGTGAAACTGATGTGCAAATCCCTTTCCTCATGCACATTGCTCAACAATAGAGAAACTAAAGAGAGAAAATTATTTCTCGCTCTATCAATAAATCTTAAATCCTAAAATTGCAAAGTAAATCAGCCTCTGGGTCCCATTGAAACCAAGTAGAAAGACCCCGATTCCTTTTATGGGTCAAAGGAGAATTATTTCTATTCTATGAATTTTATGCCCTGCCATCAAAGACCTTGGATTGTTCTGGGGAAAAGTATTACCCAAGAAACGTCGATCAACTGCAATACTTTAAAGGCCTCATTCATCACTCGACGACGTCCTGCAATCCGCTCACCTGGGTGGTGGGATAAACTGGGAAATGATTCTCGTGAAATGTGCCTCTGGGAATTAGGATGAATTAGTGGGATATCTGTCTTTATACCAGAGAGTTATATTCACGAGATTAGGATGAAATGTGCTTCAGAGGATTACGATAAAGATCTATCTATCAGAAGGGATTAGGATAAATTAGTCGATATCTATCTTTATATCCTAAGGGATTAGGATAAATAAGTGGGGATGTCTGTCTTCATATCATAGATATTTTGGTTATATGCCCGAGATTACGTCTAAGTGATTTGGCATGTATTAATCGTCCGACATGTTGACAACGACGAGTCCCGCAAGAGTGTGAACCCTCCAGAAATCACTGATTGCTATGAATCTTTAGCAACTGATACCACGCGCTTCATTCTCTAATGGAAACTGAACAGCTATTGAGCGACATAACAAAAGAATTTACAAGAATTTAGCAATCATGCTTTTTAAACAAAACCAGCTGGATAATGGAGGAACTCATTTGCATAAACTTTTTCATATTTCCAGGTTCTTCGAGCTTCTGTATTCGAGTGAGCAATAAATTACTGCTTTCCTTTTTTACACGACGAATTTGAATTGGGAAAAGAAATTTTTTAACCTTAAATATAACCAAGAAAAAAATGAATTTATCTTTCAGAGGTAGGAGAATATATATATATATATATATATATATATATATATATATATATATATATATATATATATAGTATATATGAATATAGATATAGATATAGATATATATATATATATATATATATATATATATATATATATATATATATATATCTATATATATATATATATATATATATCTATATATATATATATATATATATATATATATATATATATATATATATATATATATATATATATATATATATATCTATATAGATATATATATATATATATATATATATATATATATATATATATATATATATATATATATATAGATATATCTATATAGATATAAATATATATATATATATATATATATATATATATATATATACTATATATATATATATATATATATATATATATATATATATATATATATATATATATATATATATATATATATATATATAAACGTATGGTCTACACCGGACGCCGGGAGACAACGGATATTCGAGTTGCCGGTGTGGAAGTAATAGATAATTCATCGATTTATATGTTGCGGAGTTCGGACGGTGATCCTTTGGTCTAACCATTGAATAGGAATGATGTATGATGGGAATTATATTTGGTCGAGTTTTTTTTTTTTCTTTTTTTTTAGTACCGAGAATTTTTATTCTTACTGTTTGTATGATTAGTTCCTGGTCTCTGTATCAGAAAGAAGTTTGTAATGGCATGAATAATTTTCATTGGAATATGATCTTTTGCTTTTTGACGCAACTCATCTATCTCATTTGATACTTATAAAATAACTTTTTTAAAAAAATCTACAATTTACTGCAGTCTGAATTATGACATCCAAAAATTCTATTTGTAACAGTGAAGAGCCAATGGTTGCTGTCTCCTGTGGTTTAGCATTAACCTAACGTAACAGGACTGACTTCTCCCTTTTAGAATCACTCAACTGTGAGACCCTCAGGGAAAAGATGCCGATTTCATCGCCGATTCATCGACTTCCTTCAAGAATTACGAACCCTTATCCTAAGTTTTGATATAGGGAGACCCGCCTCTCTCTCTCTCTCTCTCCTTTGCATGCAAGTTTTAGGACTGGAATGGGACACTTCTCGAGTTCAGCGAGCGAGAGAGAGAGAGAGAGAGAGAGAGAGAGAGAGAGAGAGAGAGAGAGAGAGAGAGAGAGCCTCCTTTTATGGTTTCATTCTTTAATTTTGTATCTACCCCTCACAATTATCTTAAGGAATAGTTGATTTTGATCGTAGTTTTTTTTTACGTAAAAGCAGATTTAATGTTTTGTAGATCTTCAAAAAATACTGTTAGTCAAGGGCTCTATTAGATCTGACCCTAGATCAGAGACGATAGGTAAGGAAAGCCTATATAATTCTCGAGTTTATATAGATAACAGATGATACCTTAGACATCAAGTAGAACAGAACTGATACAATTTCTCTCAAAAATTTCCATCGTATATTTACACTCGTAAATTTTACTGATGAACAGGAGAAATACTTTGTTCTGAAAGGAAAAAAAGTTTAAACTTGTATAGTCCACATCAGTTAATATAAAGGAATTACAGGAAGAGCATAAGCTAAGGTTATATATTCAAGAATTACATATGATATCATAACAGTGATATTTGCCTTACAGAGACCACAAAGATGAGATGAAACAAGAGAACTTGAGTGGAAGTTATTCGAGACAGATAACCATAAAGAGAATGAAGTTCTTGGTTTAGCAAAAGGGAAATACACCGGAAGAATAATGATGACTCTTCATGATGTAAGTTCATTCATATTGTTATAATCAGTATTAGGTCCATATCTTAAAATTTTCCTTTGGCCAATTTCTCTCCTCATATTCTTCCTCCTGCATTTCTTACTGTTTATTTACTACAAGTTTTTTAAGGTACAGTTGGACACAGGTTTCCCTGGTACACCTTCTTGAGGGACTTCGAAAAATTATATGGTAACAGTGTTTACTGAGGGGGGTGGGGGATGGGGGAGGATTCTTCCTCTCCTAGCAAGAGTTCCACCAATAAGCGCTGGAATTCTTTCAGTGGGAGGAGTCATTAGGTATGGTTGAAGAAAGACAAAACAAAAACACACACCCCACACGGAGTAAAAGAAAAGAAAAAAATCTGAGCGGGTTATATCGCTGTAACTAAGATTACTGTCTCACTTTTAATATAAGTTTGTTTATTAAGATTCCATTTAACTTTCGTCTAAGTCGTTATCTTACCACCATGTCTGTTATTATATATCGGTCATATTCATTACGCAATACTTAAAATTTTACAAAAAAAAAATTTAAAAAAAAAAGTTATATTGGTATTGGAGAGAATTCCACGAACATCATAAGATATTTTAACCTTATCACGTAAGCCAAGTTTATAGATCGGTTGCAGTGCGTTTCCTACCAATAATATAATACGAAGCTATAAAAACCCAAGCGCAGCAGCACATCATTGAACATACCCCAAAAATCAGTAAACGTGTTTAAAGTGTCCGACACCTTAGCTCCTCTCTCTCTCTCTCTCTCTCTCTTCTCTCTCTCATATTAGCTAATTTAAAGTGTCATGTCATCTAGAAATACCACTGCGCTAAGTGTGCAGTTTTTGAGTTATTAACACCCTCCAATCTTGACTAAACTAATATATGCATATATTATTTTTTCGGGGGGCGAGGGGGAGTGGTAACGGGGATTGAGGTTTCTTGTTGTTTAGCCGTCTACAGGTTTTGGAAATCTAAGATGTAATTCAAACTGACGAGCTTCTTGCTTTGCTGTTACCGATGTCCTCATCCTGGCTTACTACAACTGAAATGGGTGGGGGGACTAGGGTAAGGTAAGGGGGCCTGTTGCGACTCCGATGAGTGGACGAATACTAGACCCTGGACAGGTAATCGCTATTTCGCTACCCCCACCGTTAAAAGTAATGTGGGTCAACCTCGACCACCCGTAGCGTCTAGAAAAATTTGCCAAAAATCAGTAACTGCATTTTTGCCGTACATTATAGTTTCTAAAATTAGTTTAAAGATAATACTATACTACTGAAAGAGATAAATAATACCCATTCTATCTAAATTTGATATTTATTACAAATATTTAAAAAAAATAAGTATATAACAAAAAATTATTTTCAAAAATATTATTTTTATAAAAAATACAAAATAACCTATATAAGAAAATAAAAAATTGAGGGAATCCTTCCTAAAACTACAATTTACAAGTCTCTACAGCCAGAAAAGGTGTCGGACCCATAGAGGTCAAAATCTGAAAAGAGAAAAAAAAAGGTAAATTTTTTTTGCCTCCAAAAACTGGCAAATTTTGACGAATTTTTTTTTGTACCTAAATGAATTAGGAAGTGGCTGATTTTTATACAGAATAAAGTCATATTATCCTAAAAAGTAATTATGTAAAAAATATTTGGACAAAGATGATATTAGCTTGTTATATCAGGGGCCAAATCTAAAGTTCACTTTTTACTTTTTACTGCTATTTTCACCATGAAAATTTCTTATAAAATGGCTGTAACTACTATAAGATATGGTATTTATGCATGAAAATCTACCAGAATATCACAAATTCTATAGAGAAACAAGAATATATAGCGGTATGCAACTTACCTAATTGATATATACAGTAAATGGGCCCCCACCACGACAAGTGCGAAACGGCCAAATTTGCTACCTGAAATGGAGGAATGGAATGTAATTTTCAATGTGTTATCTAGTTACCTAATTATGCGTAGATTTGCATATCTATTATGGTAGATTGCTGGACGTTTCAACATTATTTATTTTGCAATCATCAAAAAAAAAAAATCTGACCCATAAAACTTACTCTAATGTAAAGGTCATTTGTTGACCTCCTTGTTTTACCATGAAAATTTCTTATAAAAGGCTGTAACTACTAAAAAATATGATATTTATGCATGAAAATCCACCAGAATATCACAAATTCTATAGAGAACAAGAATATATAGCGGTATGCAACTTACCTAATGGATATGTACAGTAAATAGGGCCCCACCCACGACAAGTGCGACGGCCAAATGTTTGCTACCTGAAATGGAGGAATGGAGAAATTTTCAATGTGTTACTTAGCTATATAATTATGCATTGATTTGCATAAAACTATTATGGTGGCTTGCTGGATGTTTGAAAAATTATTTTGCAGTCATCAAACAGAAATATTTCGAAAAGGGAATATTTTAGAATATTTGGAAATATCGACAAAAATTAAAAATAAAAACCTATTGCAGTATTTTAGGTAAAAAAATGGATTGGATATATATTTTGTAAAGATTAAAATTATAGCATTTATGCAAACAAGTTGTAAAAAAGTTTCATGGTGTAACTTACCTACGTAGGAGGCACACACTTCGACACAGACAGTTTGATGCTGTAGGCAGACGGGCCCGTTGTATCGCAAACATGCTGTGTTCGTCTTGTGGTCGTCTCTACAGTAGATAGGAACCACTTCGGCAGTGAACACGCTTGCGCAGCTTTGACGTGGCCAATGGCAGGAAGATGTCCCTGCTGCGTGTCAGCCAAATGAAACGTACTGCCATCAAAATCATCGCTTTCATATTGAGCAATGACTTCATTGATTTCGGCCGTACTCAGACCTCTGCGTGCCCTAGAAGCCATGACTGAAAAAAAAGCAAAACATTAGAAATATGCACTCGAAAAAAAAATTAGAAATGAGCACTTGAAAAAAAAATTAGAAATGAGCACTCGAAAAAAATTAGAAATGAGCACTCGAAAAAAAAAAATTAGAAATGAGCACTCAAACGGAATCAGCACAAACATTACCCCGGGCACGTACGCGATACAACACACCACCCTCCAAAATATTCCAGTAATAAAACAAAACTATACTAGCATGAACCCTGTTCTCTTCGCAATGTTTACCATATAACTTTGCTTAAAGAAAAAAAAAAAAAAAAAAAAAAAAACACACACACACACACACACAGAGAAAGGGGCATTCGAAAGGAAATGGATCAAATGTCAATATATGGGATCCCAGCCACTTCCAAGGTCGGTCACGCAGGTGTTTACGCACAACAAAGAGCGAGGATAGAGAGAGATGTTTACGCACAACAAAAGAGAGAGAGGGGGGGAGAGAGATGTTTACGCACAACAAGAGAGAAGGAGAGAGAGAGAGAGAACTTTACTTACTACAGCTTTCAGAGATGAGATGGAATTATTTATATCGCGAGAGAGAGAGAGAGAGAGAGAGAGAGAGCGCTTTACTTACTATAGCTTTCAAAGATGAGATAGATTCATTTTTAGAGAGAGAGAGAGAGAGAGAGAGAGAGAGAGAGAGAGAGAGAGAGATATGCGAAACACAAAAACAAAGGATGAGAGAGAGAGAGAGAGAACCACACAAATATACGAAACATAAACATAAAGGATCAAAGAGGCATTAGAGAGAGAGAGAGAGAGAGAGAGAGAGAGAGAGACCCAGAAATATGCGAAACACTAAAACAAAGGATGAGAGAGAGAGAGAGTGAAAGAGAGACCCAGAAATATGTGAAACACTAAAACAAAGGGAGGAGAGAGAGAGACCCACAAATATACGAAACACTAATCAAAAAGGATCAAAGAGAGAGAGAGAGAGAGAGAGAGAGAGAGAGAGAGAGAGAGAGAGAGAGAGAGAGAGAGAGGCAAAACATTAGAAATGAGCACTCGGAAAAGAAGGTAAACAGAATCTTCGCATACAATGGCCCAGAGTACGTACGCGATAAAAACAACGCGCTAACCTCCAACATATTCCACTATAAACATTTATACTAGCATGAACAAAACTATACTGACATGAACAACACTACTAGCATGAACACTGTTCAATTTCAATATGCTACGTTTACCTAATAATTTTGCTTTTTTCATAAAAATAAAAATAAAAAATAAAAAAAACGGGCATTCAAAGACGCATGGATTATTGGCAATATGGCACCTCAGCCCGACTACCAAGGTCGCGCACACGTTTGCTACAAACAGCATACGAAGTAAAACGTCTCCCGTACTGATTGCGCACATAGTAAAACCTTTCCCAATATAAAAAAAACTATCTATAGCTATTATGCCACAGTCATACACGTATTGGCTACGTAATAACTTTGCTCTTCGCAAAAAACACAGAAATTAGCACTTGAATGTCACGTGACCCATAAGGGCATATGTAAGTCGTATGTAGGTGGCAGGCATTCACAAAGGCATTCATTTTATAGAAACATCATCCTCCGACATATTCCAAAAGTACAAAAATACGATTGAAATGAACAATACTCAGTATCCGACATTTATCTAAAAACAAACTTTGCTTTTTGCAAAAACTTCAAAAAAATGACACTCGAAAGAATTAGACAATATTTCTGCTATGTACATCTCTGCCGCTCCCAGAGTTGCTCACGTGACCCATAAACATCCCGAAACAATTTACAATATAAAAAAATACACTAATTAGCTATTATGCACACAGTCCGACATGAATTGGCTACATAAGAACTTTTCGCTATTCGTAAAAAAAACACAGAAATTGGCATTACAAGGTCACGTGACCTTGAGCGCATTTAATAACGTGATAATGCATTCACAAAGGCATTCATTTTATAGAAAACATCATCCTCCGACATATTCCAACAGTACATAACACGATTAGAATGAATAATACTCAATATCTGATGTTTATCTAAAAACGCTTTTGCTTTATGCAAAAAATGCAAAAAGTGGCACTCGAAGCAAATTGGGCAAATAATGGCGGTATGTGGCATCTCTGCCACTCGGTTTGTGATGTGACACTTAGATATAGGACCCAGCTAGACTTTCCAACCCAACAAAGTCACATGACTATACAGAGTGTTCATTGAGAAACTGTTATGTAATAACTTTGATTTTCGATCACTAACCATTTCTACTAAGATGTGGGTCGTCCTTGACCCTAGTGGTTCCTCAGAAAATAGGGATGCACTGAAGAGAGGGGCTGGCACGTCTGCTCACCATCAAACCTGTCAGTATACTAGACGTCTGCAGGTCGATTACACCCGCATTGGACATGGGTGAATAATTTATGGAAACAAAAAAACATGTTTTTTTAAACACTCCTTGGGTCGTGCAGGACCCACGATATCTGTCCAGGGTTAAGAACCTTTCATAAATATCAATTTCATAATTATTTATTATTTGTGTCTTGTCAACGTTTATTATTATTATTATTATTATTTTTTTTTTTTTTGCTCTATCACAGTCCTCCAATTCGACTGGGTGGTATTTATAGTGTGGGGTTCCGGGTTGCATCCTGCCTCCTTAGGAGCTCCATCACTTTTCTTACTATGTGTGCCGTTTTCTAGGATCACACTCTTCTGGCATCAGTCCTGGAGCTACTTCAGCCTCTAGTTTTTCTAGATTCCTTTTCAGGGATCTTGGGATCGTGCCTAGTGCTCCTATGATTATGGGTACGATTTCCCACTTGGCATATCCCATATCCTTCTTATTTCTATTTTCAGATCTTGATACTTATCAATTTTTTGCCTTCTTTTCTCTTCAACTCTGGTGTCCCATGGTATTGCGACATCAATGAGTGATACTTTCTTCTTGACTTTGTCAATCAACGTCACGTCTGGTCTGTTTGCACGTATCACCCTATCCGTTCTGATACCATAGTCCCAGAGGATCTTTTGCCTGATCGTTTTCTATCACTCCTTCAGGTTGGTGTTCGTACCACTTATTACTGCAAGGTAGCTGATGTTTCTTGCACAGGCTCCAGTGGAGGGCTTTTGCCACTGAATCATGCCTCTTTTTGTACTGGTTCTGTGCAAGTGCGGGCATTCACTTGCTATGTGGGTTTATGGTTTCATTTTTCGTATTGCACTTCCTACATATGGGAGAGATGTTATTTCCGTCTATAGTACTTTGAACATATCTGGTTCTTAGGGCCTGATCTTGTGCCGCTGTTATCATTCCTTCAGTTTCCTTCTTTAGCTCTCCCCTCTGTAGTACCATTGCCAATTGTCATCGCTGGCGCTGGCTAGTTTTCTTTAGTCTGTCTCATGTATTGTATTGTCCGTGCATTGGTTTGTTTGTGCCAGTCCTCTGTCTTTCTGTCTTTCTCTTGTCTCTGTATATTTCTGGGTCTTCGTCTACTTTTATTAGTCCTTCTTTCCATGCACTCTCTTTAGCCACTCGTCTTCACTGGTTTTCAGATATTGCCCCAGTGCTCTGTTTTCGATGTTGACGCAGTCCTCTATACTTAGTAGTCCTTTCCCTCCTTCCTTTCGTGTTATGTATAGTCTGTCCGTATTTGCTCTTGGGTGTAGTGCTTTGTGTATTGTCATTTGTTTCCTGGTTTTCTGATCTATGCTGCGGAGTTCTGCCTTCGTCCATTCCACTATTCCTGCGCTGTATCTGATTACTGGCACTGCCCACCCATGTGTTTATTGGCTTTTTATCATATTTCCGGCGTGAGTTTGACTTGAGTATCGCCTTGAGTCTCTGCATATATTCTTTCCTGATAGTGTCCTTCATCTCTTGTCCCGTTTGGTAAATGTTTTATATCTCCTCCTTAGTCAACATACAAAAAGGACAAAGTAACGAGAACTGAAGGGATAAAGCTACCAGATGGGAGCAGCATCAAAACACATAGATGAGACAGGATAACAAATACCTGGGAATAATGGAAGGAGGAGATATAAAACAAAAAAAAAAAACATTATTATTATTATTATTATTATTATTATTATTATTATTATTATTATTATTATTGGAGAAACAAATCCACAGTTATGTAAATGTACATATATTTAAGTTTAAAACAGAAAAGATAGCTTTCGGGAATCTGTACGGGAATCTGTACGGTTCCATTTATCAATCTCAAGATTTATAAGGGGAACCGTACAGATTCCGAAAGCTATCTTTTCTGTTTTAAACCTAAATATATGTACATTTACATAACTGTGGATTTGTTTCTCCATTTGAAGACTCGTGCTACTATGAGGAATTTTTAATTATTATTATTATTATTATTTTGGTAGAAGACCCTCTTTTAGGCAAATGCTGTTAAAAAAGGATGGGCAGAATTAAGCGAGTTGATTTTTATATATTGTTTTTATTTTTATTTTCCTTACAATTCGCTTTTCAGGCTCACCGATGTTTCTGAGTAACTGGCCAATATTCATATTGGGAATTTTCAAAAATTGTAAATGCTGAAGGAATCTATTGGAACAGGATATCATCCATGTCCAGGTCAAGCAAGGGGTCGTCGTCAGTGCTGGTATTATTCCGTAGGCGTAGTTCAGCCCTTAAACCAAAGACGACCCCGGCCCGTACTGAACTACGCCTACGGAATAATACCAGCACTGACGACGACCCCTGCTTGACCTGGACCTGATATCCCGTTCCAATAAAAGATTCCTTCAGCATTTACAATTTTTGAAAATTCCCAATATGAATATTGGCCAGTTACTCACAAACATCGCTGAGCCTGAGAAGCGAATTGTAAGGAAAATAGAAAAAAAACAATATATAAAATCAACTCACTTAATTCTGCCATCCTTTTTAACAGTTTTATTATTATTATTATTATTATTATTATTATTATTATTATTATTATTATTATTATTATTATTATTATTATTATTTTTGAGAAGATGAACCCTATTCATTTAAAAAGAGCCCACATAGGACAATAAATTGAAATTCTAGCTTCCAAAGAGTATGTGGTTCATTAGAATGAAATAGCAAAAGCTAAAAGGAAACAGAAAAACGAGACCAGTTATTAGAAAAATAAAAATGAATTAATTATTTATTAAATCAATAAGTGGATGAAACTTAAGTAAATGATTATAACAGAAGAGATATTTTTGGGGAGCAATAATGCGTATGATCTTTGCTTGAACTTTTGAAGTTCCGATATAAACACAGCAAAAGAACTGTCATATTATTTTATGCACCACTGAATACATCATGAATTAAACTCTTACTGTCAGGGGCCAGGATTCTGTTTACATAAAATACGGTTGAATATTCATGAATGGTGATTAAGAACATTAATTTCATGTCATCTTAATGGGGAATAAATGACCAGATTTGTATGAACTCGTTTAAAAATTATTAATTAATTTCTATGCATATATGTATAGTTATATATCAATAATATATATATATATATATATATATATATATATATATATATATATATATATATATATATATATATATATTTAATATAGCATCTTTTTGGGGGATGCATCATGCAAGTTTCTTTTCTATTAACAGGCAATAAACAAACACACACACACACACACACACACACACACACACACATATATATATATATATAATATATATATATATATATATATATATATATATATATATATATATATATATATATGTGTGTGTGTGTGTGTGTGTGTGTGTGTGTGTGTGTGTTTGTGTGTGTGTTTATTGCCTGTTAATAGAAAAGAAACTTGCATGATGCATCCCCCAAAAAGATGCTATATAAAATATTCCACATTGTATCAGCATTAATTACTCCTGTGATGGAAAAAACCGTATTAAAATATATATCGAAATACAGACGTTAGTTCATTGTAAATGAATCAAAACATTTAAAAAACCCTTTATTCCAGATTTATTCCAGATCCGCCTTTTTAAAAAAGGGATGAACACTATTGAAAATAATGCACATATGGATGTAAATCGTAGTTACCAACTTTATATTTACTTATATTTCAAATATCTGTATCTTTCAAAAAACATGTTGGAGAAAGACTGACGGGCATTGCTATTTATGGGTATCACTCGCGTTGCAATATTGATATTTTTTATTCCACTGAAAGTTGAATAATATGTTTATGGAAATCTCCTGTCATATTCCGATTCCCCTCTGGGATTATTTTACTGCAGTAATATTATACATAGTACATTTAGCCGAAATGAAAGCGTGTCGAAGTTCTTAACACACACACACACACGCACACACACACACACACATATATATATATATATAATATCTATATATATATATATATCTATATATATATATATATATATATATATATATATATATGTGTGTGTGTAAATATATATATATATATATATATATATATATATATATATATATATATATATATATATATATATAGTATATATATATATATATATATATATATATATATATATATATATATATATATATGTATGTATGTATATATATCGTTAAAAGTAATTGCTTTAGTGGCATCAATAAGTTTCTTGCAGGTATTTTCATACCGACGAAGTTTTTTACGATTCTCGTTCGTCAATTTCTGGTGAAAAATACGCAGACTTCCTTCTTCCATTTATTGAATTTTGTCGCGACAGCTGTTTCGCCTTATGGCATTATCAAGCGACTACTGACTTACAATCTGACCTTTCGGCCTATTTTATTTCATCGTGTGGGAGGTATGACCTTGAGGTATGGGTGCTGTTAGTCTAGGGATTAACAGCTTAAGGGAGTTGTTTTGGATACAAAGAACATAAGGACATATGTACTGTGACAATAAGAGTGAAATTTTAAACAGTGGTTAAATAAAATTTCCAAAATACAATGCTGCTAGAGTTTCCTTAAATGTATGTTTAAAATTTAATATGTTACATGTTGGTTTTAGATAAAAATTACAAAATTACATACAGGAATGAAAATGAATATAGAAATCTAAATACAGGAATAAAAATATATGTATATATTTTATAGCATGCATAAAGGTACAAGAGATAATTTCTGTTTATACATAAATGTGTATGATCTAAATTTTAGTGAGTAAGCGTGTTTGTGTGTGTGTGTGTGTGTGTGTGTGTGCCCAAATGGTCTACGTTGGTTAACGGCTGCTGATTCGTGTTGGGCGGGGTCTCAGCGACCTGAGGAAGGATGTTACTTGACTTTCGCTGACGCTGGGTCTTCTCATGTCTTCCAAGGGGCGCGATGTTCTCGGTGGATTGGGGCGTGCTGTCTGGTCCCTGTTGGCTTGCATTCCTTCTCCTGCTGGAGGGGAGTATATGGTTCGATTCTTGTTGGACGTTCAAGGTCGGCTTCTGAATACCGATGCTCACCGCTTCCGTTATTAAGAGGCGACCGTAGTTGTCTTCTCTGTGCACGACTTGGGTGCCTTCTACGAGCTCTTGTAGAGATGGCTTCCTATCGTGAACATCTATGTAATGTTGATGGATGGCCCCTTGATTTCTATGAGCCAGCAGACGTCTCCGAGGGGTCGTTGTAGTGTGCCCGATGTAGTTTTGGCTGTGAAGTTTACACACCTCCTCTGGACAAGTAAATTTGTAAACTACATTCGTGCACATCTATTTCGGTCCCCCCGGAGCGGTGCTGTTCCTCATAATTAAGGCTGCTACAAAGTTGGGCTTACTATATATCCTGAGGCTTATTTTAGGGTAAGGGGCTTTTGGGGTTACGCCTCTTTTTATTATCCCGCGTAGTGTGCAATTGTGCATTAATCCTCCTTGTATGCAGACCCATAATGTACACGATGGTAAATATATATACACCCTATATATATATATATATATATATATATATACTATATATTATATATACCTATATATATATATATATACGATCTAAAGTAAACACGTGAGGATTGTATATCAAGAGCCAGCAGGAAAAATGAAAAGCAGCAGTACTTAGCGCTTTTGTTTATTCTTGATACATCTCATCAGGGTACAATATATAAAAGAATAAAAAACTGCTCCGTAATATCAAAGGTAAACATAAAAACAAAAAAGTAAAATACAGAAGAATCAAACAGCCTTGTGAAGAATGCAAATGGTCCAAAGACTAGAATTACACTTAAAGGACAACTGCAAACGGAAACGGAACTGCCAAGCATTCAATTACATAGTTACGAAGTTGTCAACAATACATTTGGTAAGCCAGTTATCTAGTTTATATTGTCCGTTGCTATATTTAAAAAAAACTGCTTAACTTTATATTTTTTATTATACTAGATTCTATAATGTTTCTTTTAATAATATCTCTTCAAAATAAAATTTCCTTTGAATTTTTCCAATTAATTGCGTGATTAAAATTATTCGTATGTAAAAAGAGGGCACTCGATGTATTTCCTACACGTACACAATATTTATGTTGATTTAATCTTCATGCCCATAGTTTGCCACTTTGACCAATATATTTTGTATCACAATCTCTGCATGGAATTTTCGTGAATACAACCCGTTTGTAAATGTGGAGAGTTCGTTATTAAAATTGTTCTTACCGACTGAGTGTTACTAAAAAATAACATTAACATTAAAAACTTTAAAATGTTTTGGCAAAGAAAGAAACCTGTTGTCAAAAGCCTTTACATGGCTAAGAAAAACATTTTATGTTTAGCTCGCTTCGTACCCAGTGACCTATAGATTGCACTGGAGAGGCGGTTGCCTTGAAATAATTTGAACGTTCTGCAGTCGACCAGCTTGTTAATAGGGAAGGCAAATACGTGCTTATGAATGCATTTCTCAAGAGTGTATCGAATGCATTCAATATTTATCAATGATATTGGAAGTTAGCGCTGACTCTTATAATTTCAATGATATTGAAGTTAGTGCTGCTCTTTATAATTTTTGTTATTGCTTTCTTGTGTCGTGAATGAAAATTGAAAGCTAAACGTCTGTATATCCTTCTTGCATTTTCTCTAGAAAATCTATTGCACACATCTTCCACGGGACCATTATTGAAATGCAAAACATATAGGATCTGCTTTTTTTTTTTTTTTTTTTTTTTTTTTTTTTTTTTTTTTTTTTTTTTTTTTACAAGATTCGCACGTCAGTTCACTAGCCACGATGCCCTCTTAACTTCTCGAATTCTTTCAAAATGCCGAAGAGTAATTATTCATGCACGTGTGTGCAAAAAAAGCTGTAAAGGAATTTGACGTGTGAGGCAATGTATTGAGTAACTCTTATGTGGGCGGTAATATGAATAGACCCAGGCACCTTCAAGGCTCTTCAGGTATAGGTGTTCTCATCTCACAGTCTTCTGAAATCTATCAGTGGCTCAGGGCAAACCAGTGAGAAGCTCTGCAAGTGCTGTTAGAACTTTCGAGCTTATTGGCTGCATAAAGGTTTGTTTACAGATGAGCAAAACTTCCTTCGTTGCATTTGTGTTGGTTGGTTGTCAGAGAAAATATAAAAATCAATAACGTAAAACTTGCTAGAGAGGGAGTTATGGCAAATGAAACTATTATTAGTCTTGAGGTGTTCTGTAGCGTTTTGGATGTTTTTCAACTCATGGAAGTTTTATTTTATTGCTAAAATCTATTTGTCTTTTGTGGGTGGGACCCCTGTAGTATATTGTATTCGCTTTATTAGTAGCCTCATCGATAATGTATGGTGGGTAGAGTAGTTGCATTAGGTGTTGGCGGATCGTGGTGAATTCATCATCTACGTAGTACCCATTTGAACATATTCTAAGCCAATTGAGGAATTGTTTGCATCCCGACCATGATCTTGACGGAGGTATCGTGGTAGCCTAAGAAATGAATATAAGAAAAAGCGAAGGTGTTTTTCCTCTTTACTGTGAAAGCATACCTGTTCTGTTCTCTTATGATTAGTACATATAGGAACAGCAATTTTCCGTCCTTTTCCCATTCTGTTTTATACTTTATTGTCGGAACTAGCGAATCTAGCCTACTGACAAATTCAATGAAATATTCCATGTAAATGTTTCCTAGCAGGGGGGATAGGGGACTCCCCATGCTACAACGAAATTTTTGTTTTTAAAGATTATTTTTAGTGTTTCGTCAATGCCAAGAGGGAAATGTTCTTTATATGATGTAACTTCCTCTTTAGAAAAGACAACACGACGGCCATCGGGACTTTAGTAAATAATGACTCGAGATCTAGGATGAGCAATTTGATGTTGTTTGAGTGGATATTTAAACTGTTAAATTTTGTATAAAATTCTCTGCATGTTTAACGTGGGAGGACGAGAAGGTTCCTACATAGAGTGATAACAGCTATATTGAAGGCTGGTTGATTATCTCTTTAAAAGAAAGCTAATGGTGTCTGTGATTCTGTCCTTCAATTCCGATGTCATTGGCATGAATCTTTGAGCATTTAAACATGGAACACAAACAGTTATTGTCAAGTGAATCCCTAATGGTCCTACATACTATATATATATATATATCATATATAATATATATATATATATATATATATATATATATATATATACATATTATATCATATATATATATATATATATATATATATATATATATATATATATATATATATATATATATATATATATATATATATATGTATGTATGTATGCATGTATTTATATATGTGTGTGATCGTACGGTAGCAGGTGCTATCCTTTAAGCTGGATTTCACAAATTCTTACTTCTCTGTGTGAATGACTATTTTCTATTTAACGTTGCTTCATCCTTGGTTCATTCGTTTTCATCTATTTCAACGCAGCCTTGAACTAACGAAAAGAAAATATTTATATGAAATGAATTCTGAAGGAGAGAGGCTGAATACTGGTATAAACTGAAAGGATTAGAATTATAGGATCAGTATAGATTAACTATCGTCGAATCTCAAAACAATATTGCATAATATTCATCTCAAAACCCACTTCAAAACGCACACTCATCATCAGAATTCAACCCTCACGTCCTGCAATAATTCAAGTGCCACCCTGAATGTGATTAGCTCGATTATTGAGTCCAGTGACCTATTTTGTGCAGAGCGTGGGGGGCGGTAGCCTTGACATCGTATGAAAGTCTGGCACTCGAGGAGGAGGAGGAGTCGCCTGCCAACTCTGAAGGCTCAGATGTTCTTGCAACATCGGCTGCATTCTATATTTAGCTACGCCACCTGCTCGTTACGTTTCCTGATATGGCCATCAAATAACTCTATAAATATGCTTTTAAAGTTGGTGTTGTTCTTTCGTAATTCTTTTTATGATTATTCTACCATCAACTCTCTATTTACCGTAAAATATATATCGATTTTATTATAACTACTTCATTTCTTACTTACAAAGTACAGCAGTCTGTTGCTTTCCTTTGGTGAACTAATATGATTCGTAAAATGCAAAAGATATTTGGTTATCAGTGCCAGAAAAATTTGAAATACTTGTGGCCAGATTACCTGTTAAATGCGAAGCTATTTCTTGGATCCATTCGAAAATCATTCCACACACAAAAAAAAAAAAAAAAAAAAAAAAAAATTCTGAGATCAGAAGAATCAACTTTATGTGTATTCTTCGCTAAAGTCAATTTCTCATCAACTGTTATACCTGTAAACTTAGAGTCACTTATGTAAAAAAAGAAAAAATTTAATAGTTTGATGCAGCATGAGCCGCAACCCATGAAACTTTCAGCCACGGGCCTGTGGTGGCCAGATGCACGATTATGGCTAACTATAACCTTCAATAAAGTGAAAAGTACTGAGGCTAGACGGATGCAATTTGGTATGTTTGATGATTAGAAGGTGGATGATCGACTTATCAATTTGCTGCTCTCTAACCTCAGTACTTTTTAAGATCTGAGGGCGGACAGAAAAAGTATGGATAGACAAACAAAACCAGCACAATAGATCTTTTACAGAAAACTAAAAGTGTACCATTTAAATGTAAATCAATGTACAGGCGCGAAAATTATCGAGAGGTTGTTATCTAATGCTATCATCAACGACAAGGCAGTGACGTCACATGAAACGTCAGGTCGTGCGTCACGAATATAAAAGCCAAGCATTCAAGATTTTCTCATTATACCATGAGTTCAAGATTTTATTTTCATACCATGCATTCAGAATTTTCGATTTTCACCACGCTTGATCTTGATCTACTGCATCTAGGATTTTCTCCTAATGTCATGAAACCAAGATTTTACAACACAATACAGTCAATATCTCTTATAAATTGGAACGATAATATCAATTTTAATAGGATTGTTTTAGTAAAATAAAAATGTGACCCACAAAAATAAAAGTTTGGCTACATAAACTGCACCCTAAATATACCTTCCGAACACAGGATGTAAACAAATGACGCAATTCGTCAATCGTGGAAAAACGCGTTCCCCTTGCTTACCATAAAACGAGCGTCGAGACAGCCGGGATTTAATGCCTACATTTCTCACTGTGTGGACAACTGGGCCTCTACAACTCTTGCCTAGAAACCACATTTCACATTTCTGTAAATTTCAGTCCACGTTGGGATCCAGTGGTAAAGGGTTAGAGTTTTAGTTGGAATAGAGAAATACGGCAATCTCACGATTTTTAATTTCCGAGTCCTGTTAAAGCACCTCGTGTCTGACTATTTATGAATGCAAAGGAAAGGCCCTTTTTGTAGAGTAATTCCCACATGTATTGCTTCTGTTATTTCTAAGCCTTTGGATGTAGAAATAATTTTGTTTTCTATTCCTGACTCTTCAGTTAAGAAATTATAAAGGAATTTTCTCTTCAATTTGGTAAAAGGACTGTTATTTCGTCTCCTAAAAATAAATCCCATTAATTATGGAAGACTGCATTGTGGATAAAATCAAATGAATAAAGTGAGAGTTAAATCATAGCGAAAGTGAAATCCCCCGAAAAGAGAGAGAAAGGAGTGAGTGATGAATGACTCCAGAAGTCGCTGAGTGATCCATTAAGATGCCGTCAGCGAATTGAGCGGATAACTCGTGTCCCAAGAATTCGTTGACGTCGAGTCCTCAGACAAACCTTCGGGAGGAGACGGAGATGTGATGTGAAAGGATCCTTCAGGCTTCATTAAGCCTCTCTGTTCTATGATTCCAGGGATTCCTGGAGGGAAGATAGTGTCACCAGCAGTTTAGGTGAGTTAAAATTGATTATAGAAATCCTCTCCACTATCAAACCAGGATAAGTTTAAAGAATATATGAATCAATAGGGTTCTAAAATCCAACCCCGTCATCCACCACCATCTCGTAAAGGGGGTAGTGCCGTCAGTGCATCTTACACAGTTTCATTATTTTTTACTGTACCTCCGTCCATATTATCTTTCTTCCATCTTACTTTCCACCCTCTCCCAACAATTGTTCCATGCTGCAGCTTCAAGTTTTTTCTTCCTAATAATTTTTTTAACATTATTCTCAGCGTTGATTGGCCTCATACGTCCCAGCTCCTGGACTTTGGCCTTAATTTTATATTCCAATTCCAACAACATTTCCTGTAATTCATCAGACCAGTGTTTATAATTACTACTCATTCCCATTATGAAATATTCCCCTCGAGATACTCTACGCAAACACTTCCATCATCATAATCGTAAATTCTCACTGATAGTCCAAATATATCTTTCCCTTTTCCAGTATACTAAAGATTCTTTGTGCATCCTAGCAACTCATTTATAAGAACAATCACAAACTGACATGTACATAGTCTCCTGTAATTAAAATTCAGCTAGTCACTAAAAACAAATGATTTATTACACTTAATGCAGCTAAATTTCCTAAGATCTGATTCCAATCCTTGTATTTTGTCCTTCTTTAAAATACATTATTCTTTGATTTCAAAGACCCCTTGATTAAAAAAAGGTAAAAAAATCTCTATGATGTAAAATTCTCGTAGACACATCGTTAAGATGTGAATTCCTTCGTCACCAAATTCCTGTCGACTTTTCAGATGTCAACACAATTTGTTTCTCGGTTAAATTGAGTCGCTCCGCTCGGAGACTCTCTAAATCGTGTTTATCGTTTCGCAAAGTCTTTCATTGGTTTTAATTTTGTTTGCATTTCCTCGGATCTCTGCTTTTAAAGTCGCGTTTCTGTCTATTTCTTGCAACAGACATTTGTATTAATTCTTGTCAAATGGTTTTAGTTTTCATCAAGAGAATCATCCTTCGTAAAATTGTTAAGTAAATCATTTATTGCTCGAAGAATATTCTGATTGTAATGTTTATTAGATTGAAATTTCTTGGCTCTAAAATTCATTCATAAATAGATACAACCCATTATTATCTTTACTGTTTTAGAAGCAGTAATGTTCTTTCAAGATTCAATAAATACTATGGTCGTTCTAATGATTACTATATATATATATATATATATAGATATATATATATATATATATATATATATATATATATATATATATATATATATATATATATTATATATATATAATATATATATGTATAGGTTATTATATATATATATATATATATATATATATACTATATACTAATATATACATATACATATCATATATATATATATATATATATATATATATATATATATATATATATATATATATATCATATATACTATATATATGCTTAAAAAATCATTGTAGATGCACGTGACTTGATAAATAAGCGAATCCCACAGGAAAATGATAGTCAGAAATGCAAGCGCTTTCGTCTTTACTCAGACATTGTCAAGGAGTTAATGAAGTACAATTGGAGAGAAAAGTCTCAGGTACAAAACAAGATCAAGAATACCAGATGGTTAATTATCAAACGGGTAAAAATTAAAAGAGATAATCCAGGATTATCGGATATCACACAGTCACAACCCTAACCGAAATTACAAAGTACCTTTATAGTCCCAAACATGTTAAAACAGAATATATTAATTCTGTTGCTTATATTTATCTACAACTTTTTTCATAATGAAAGTATCAAGTTTAAATAAGCCAAGACTTAAATTTAGAACATTTCTATTATTTGACTTGATGAAACAAGATTCAATGATATTCCTTTTAACTGTGTCATTACATGGGATTAAGGCTCTTGTCTGACTCCAGTTAATAGGATGGTCTAAATCTCTCATATGTACGAATAATGCATTCGATATTTGGCCAGTTCTCACAGAATATTGATGTTGTTTGAGATGTTGTGAAAAAGATTTACCCATTTGTCCGTAATTGACTTTAGCACACTTTTTGCAAAAGAATTTCATATATGCAGCCTTGAAGATCTTTAGGAGAATATTTATTATTAAACTCTTGACATTAATATTACTGAAAACAACAATTATGTTAAAAAGCTTAAAAATTCTAAGAATATCTAAAAACCTTTCATCATAGGGTAATTTTAGAATGTTATGCTTACTAAATTCAAGTTTGTCATTAGTTGAATAAAATGTTGAAATAAAATGTTTTTCTAGCTCTTTTCCATGCCACATCTATAAAAGTCCTTGGGTATTTAAGTTTCAATGAAATATCATAAATAGTTTTAATTTCAACGTCAATAAACTGCGGGCTACAGACACGTGAAGTCCTTAGGAACATCCCAGAAAAACAGAGAATTTAACATTTTGATGGTGATTGGAGTAGTAATGAACAAAAGAGGCAATGTTCGTTGATTTTTGAAAGACTGAAAAGGTGAGATTTCTATCATTTCTATGGACAGTTACATCAAGAAAATTCAAATTACAATTTCTTTCTTCCTCTACAGTAAATTTTATAGAAGAGACTAAATTATTGAGATTATTAAGGAATTCCTGGAAGTTTTTGTGAACTGGCCAAATACAGAAGATATCATCTCACATATCTAAACCAAATAACTTTTTGAGGCAAAATTCTTGGTATGAGTTTTGTCTCAAAAAATTCCATGTAAATATTGCTAAGGACAGGAGATGAGGGATTACCCATAACCATGCCAAACTTTTGTACAAAAACTTCCATATTAAAACAAATAACTGGAGTCAAGCAAGAGCCTTAATCCCATGTAATTACACAGTTAAAAGGAATATCATTGAATCTTGTTTCATCAAGTCAAATAATAGAAATGTTCTAAATTTAAGTCTTGGCTTATTTAAACTTGATACTTTCATTATGAAAAAAGTTGTAGATAAATATAAGCAACATAATTAATATAATCAGTTTTAACATGTTTGGG
This sequence comes from Macrobrachium nipponense, assembly GCF_015104395.2. Lineage (NCBI taxonomy): Eukaryota > Metazoa > Arthropoda > Malacostraca > Decapoda > Palaemonidae > Macrobrachium > Macrobrachium nipponense. Next base: position 206,254,491 of record NC_087200.1, read on the forward strand.
ACTATAAAGGTGCTTTGTAATTTCGGTTAGGTTTGTGACCGTGTGATATCCGATAATCCTGGATTATCTCTTTTAATTTTTACCCTTTTGACAATTAACCATCTGGTATTCTTGATCTTTTTTTGTACCTGAGACCTTTCTCTCTAATTGCACTTCATTAACTCCTTGACAATGTCTGAGTAAAGACGAAAGCGCTTGGATTTCTGACTATTATTTTCCTGTGGGATTCGCTTATAATTTAATTATATAATATATATATACTTATATATAGATAATATTATTATTATATATATTATATATATCAAATATATTATTATATATAGATATATAAAATATATATTAATATATCCTATATATATGGGGTATATATATTAATAATATACTACATGCTTATACTATAATATATATATATATATATATATATATATATCTATATATATATATATCATATATATATATATATATAGATATAATAGATATATCGATATCCTATCATTATATACATATAATATATAGATATATATATATATATATATATATATATATAATTATACTCTTAATATATATTATATTATATCTATATATATAACTCTCAAGTATAAAAGACCCATTAAAACACTGGTTTAAATCTAAGGACTATATTTTGTTGGACTCACTTCCATCCTTATGAAGCAGTGAATGACAGCAGTTTCATTAGCGAAGTATATAGTAGGAAATATGCCTTTAGTTGATGGCTGGGGTTACCGCATAGCCACTGTTGGTTCTGTTACTTGTCTTAATTTGCTTCATCGTTGCTTTAAGAAAGATATTGTCTATCTCATCAGAGTTCCTGGCTTTATTGGAAGGGTTTATCCTATTATCTTCCTGTTTTACCAGTGAAGATTCTACCATCTGACATTTGTATTGACAGCTGCTTTTGTATAAAATTCGGGATGAGTTCTAATCCATGGTAAGGTTCGTGTTATTTAGATGCTGGAAAACTGCCGAACTATGTTGTCCATATCTAACTTGTCATTTATGCTGACTTAATCTTTCCGAGAGAGATATTCCAGTGAAACCATCACATGACTTATCACAATCCTTATAAGGGATCTCATAAAAACCTATGTCTTTGGAAACTGGTTCCTCTTGAACGTTAATTAAAGATTTCCCAAGTATATTCAGATAAGTGAAGATAAAAGGGTTGGAGGGCCCTAATATTTGTGTGATTTCTCTTAAATTATCCGCATGAGGTGTTATGATTTTGTCTGTGTATTTTCTATTTCTTAGAAGATTTTACTATAGATAACCAAAACAATATTTCACTTTCTAATGAAACAAAATCTTTGAAAAAAACTGTATACTTATCAGGGAGGAGGACCAAAGTGCCAATCATGAACCTCAAGGAAGTCGGTTTTCAGCTTCGTCAAGTTCTAGAAAAGGAAGAGTTGTTAGCCCTTGCTGCTAGAATAAAGGACAACTACCCCTATTGCATAGAAGTATGAGTTGGATTCTTTTCTGGTGTTTTGACATTCTCATTTAATGAATTAATGTTCTTGGTCCGCTAAGATATAGGTCTGTCATTGATTTCCCTAAATATTTTTCTTTTTGTCTTGCTGTAGTTAAGTATGTCCATAAGTTTGTAAGTCGATTTCTAAAATATCGCTATGAATGAATAATAAAGCAAATGTCACAATTTTCTTGATAGTACGAATAAACATTACTGCTATATGGCTTGCCACATTGAGAGCCACATTATCAATACCAGTAAGTATAAATATTTTAAACTTAGTGCTCTCCGGCAGATGTACAACACTTTGCTACTGACGGCCAGGGGACTAAACGCTTGCTTCCAGTACAAGATCTATGTGCCCAGGAATGACCATGAGTCACATATCATCATTTCACGGTCACTGATTGAGGTAAGGGGAAATATATGTTTTTATAACAGATTACCATTAATGACTGTGTCGCTAGTGGAGGAAGTGAAAGAAATAATGAGTGGGACAGCTTAAATTCCACATGAAACTCTGTTGTAATGCTCAGTGGAGTTCTTTCGAAATATCTATAATTGATCAAAATGTTAATTTCATCTTTCTGGTCTTCCAAGACAAGTGATAATTGTACAATGAGGACATCTGAGGACAATATCTTAAAACATATCCAAAGTCCCTATTATACGGTTATGTGTCAAGTGAGGACTTAGAGTGGAGTAAGTGATTTCTTTATGAATGTTTCTCAAGTACACCGAGACGTTTTTTATGCTCACAGACACTAAGCTACAAATGTCATTTATTATCAAATCCATTTAACCACAGTCTAAAGGCAGAAAAGGGATTCAATAAGTGGTAAGTCCACTTGGTGACGGATTGCTTATAACTCACAAAATCTCCTTCAGAGTTTATTCCGAAATTGGGTAAATTTGTTATTAAACGACATTTGTAGGTTAATGTTTACTACTGCTTTTGAACACTTTGCATCAAGTCTTAATGGAAGAAGGATTTTTCTTACTAGGGGTTTGAACATAAACGAACTGGGTAGAAGACATCTCAGAGTGTAAATAGCTGAAACTGACTTTAGTTTACTATCAATTTGGGTTTTAGTTTAACCTGAGGGAGGAAAGCTTCTTTCATCACCGTATTGCTCAACATGCAAAACAAGATTTCGTGAATATTACCAGTGAACTATATTGCAAGTTCTTATGTCCCTTGTCTCTATTAATTTATATTTTTTTTCAGTGGAAGAACATGAGCATATATTGCAGAGAGGAAGAGGTTCCTCTGCTCATCAAAGTAATGAAGGGCAGTCATTTCTTGGATATAGTTAAAGAACTACCAGTCAATATCTTTTTCATATCAAACTACCAATTAGATGCGGTACTTGAGACACTTCATATAATACTTGAGAGGCACCTCCAGAAAAACCAAGAATCATGTTACGCCTATGAAACTCGACAAGAAAGTCCTCTGAGGTAAGCCCATCGTGGGATGACTCTACTCTCCCTTTTAATTTTTTGCTATTTTAAAGTAGTTTAACAGGACAATATAATTATTTTTCTAGATTGAACAATTTCATTAACAGTGAACAGTGTAAAGATCTAATTAAAGTTAGAGAAATTGGGCAGATGATGTTAAATTACAATTATAGAATGAATCAAATATTAAAAAGCATATGTTTGAGCAACTGGGGTGAAGAAATCTTGCAAGGAACTTTTAGTGCCACTGTTCCTAACAAACAGTATTCTTTTGAGCCCACTATTGCTCACTTAACAATTACGACAAATGGGGGAATTTCAGGGAGACAGAATAAGCTGTACAAGTTGTAAATGAAGTCCGTTCAACTCTCACTACTGATATTTACAAAGAAAATGGAGACAATGCATAAGGGAGACTACACATATTCTGATTTTTGTACCAGGAGGTAATTAGGAAGAATGTAACTTATTACAAACGAGGAAGCTACAGAAAGACGAATGTAAACTGGGAGCTTGAAAGATGTGGAACAGTTAGTGATATAACTAGATGATGAGAAATACGATAAAAGGAAAACCCATAGAAAGGAAGAAAATCAGCGATTAAGGGCTTGAGAAGAGGATTCTGATTGAAATCAGACAGAAATCACACAAGATGTAAGTATATGAAGAGCACCCCTTTCGCATCCAAAAGAGAATCAAAGTAAGTTTCATAATGTCCCTATAAAGGGAGTTAGCAATGCTTCCTTGGCCCCATGGCTACACCCACTATTTAGCCTTTTACTTTACCCCCCCTTTCTGCTTCCCTCCTCCAGGGTTACGGTCCAACACCTCTGCCGTTATTTTATTGGACAGCTGTGGGTATTCTACCTATCTTTCTGTCAAAACACTACAACTACTTTTCATTGTCTAAGGTTTAGCTTGACGGCCTAGATGTTATAAATTAATCATTCAAGTTTAAAGATATTCAAAGGAAACTGATTGAGATGTTTTTATGAAGTAGTCACTGTCTCTGTAACAATGATAATAATAATAATAATAATAAAAAGGCAGAGCCACGAGATAAGAGCCCTCGTAACATTTAGGTGCTGACCAATGAAACATACGTCTCTCATCTTTCCCTATTTTTGTAGGCAATCTGAGTGGTCTTACTTTTCCTGAAACAGGTGTCCAGCAGGCATGAAGGCCCAGAGACTGGGGAGGGCAGGCGTCCAGAAAATGCTGGAAAGTAATGAAAACTGGAAGGTCGCTTCTCTAGACCTTACTTGTAGCTTGGCGGAAAACTTACCAATGCTGGGAATTTACTTAGACCCAGATGTGGTGGAGGAGAAGGTCATTGATTTAAATGACATCAGTTTTGCAGAAGAAGAAGCAACACCAATCGCGCAGGTAGGCTCCACCCCTCATGGTACTGTGGGCTTGCTGTGGACTGAAGTTAAGTATAGGAGGCGAGGGCTGGGAAGTCTCCTCGTCGAGGTGATGGGTCAACTCCAGATGTCTGTGGGATATTTTCCTCATGGAGTTGTGGTTTACAATAATGATGCCTCTGCTCAGATGTTCGAGAAGCTGCCTGGCTGGAGGAAAACCCACTGTGTCAACAGGATAATCCCTGCTCAGTGAAGGGTCCTTTCCTCAGTCATCATTTTCCTTAATCATCATTTCCATAGTCATCATTTTCACACGAGTATAATGACTTGTTTTGAATTCACACCTAATATTATAATTTGAGGTTTTTGATGAATTATTTGATGGAACAGGGATTTAAAACGTAGTAATACTAAGCACACTATTATATATAAAGGGGAACTAATACCTTTCATCCTTATTGTTTGTGTTTTTTCATACATCCTGGAAATCTCTTTTTATCTTTTGATATTCAACTCTCAGAATTCCTCTAAGATTAGCTGTTTAACCAAATGCCCCTTTCCATCTTGGTTGCGACCACATAGCTTCATCTAACCTCCACGTACATTGTTCACCTAAATGGAAAGAATCTTCAGTGGGTATGGCCTTACTATTTGGGCCTTTATTGGCCCGCTGCACCATGGCCGGATTGCAGTCAAATGTCCAACTATGGCTATTTTCCATTTATAGTGAGAGATTGCTAGCTAATAGACAGAATTCTTCACAGTTAGAAGGAAAAGTCTGTTTGAGCCCCACAAAACACCCGAGCCTTACTATTCGGGCGATTGGAGAAAAGAGAGGCCTCGGGAATGTGAAAAATTTGCTATGTAG
>NC_087200.1:206267175-206269741 GCF_015104395.2 Macrobrachium nipponense
AATCCTTCAAACTGGAACAAATCTAATGAAAACATCTTGAAAATAATTGAAGAAGTTCCAAATAAAATCCAAGTGGTCAAGAGACTCATAAAGAAAATATACATAAACCAACATATTCCGACAAAGAAAATGAATAAGGTGAATCTTGTGAATATACTAATTGATGCATTAGGAAAAAGAATGCCAAAAGCATGCAAACTGTGTAAGGTTTGGTATAGCATAGTCAATCCACAAAACCTAATCAGAAATGTGCTGCATGCAACATTCCGACCCATCACAGTGTGCTGAGGTAATACAAGATTTGAGAAAAGATACAAGAATTTTTTGTTCAACATGTCTATCATGGATAGACAATGTTATTAAATCAAGATTGATGTACAAATAGTTGAGGATGAAGAAGAAGAGGAGAGGAAGAAGAAGAAGAAAAGAAGAAGAGGAAAACGGAGAAGAAGTAAACAAAAATGAAATGACAGAAAAAAATAAGGAAAACAAGAACAAGATAAAAGTATGGATGCAGAGATACTCATTGATACTACATATGAGGCAATAAAGCAGCATACCTACGAAGAAAATAAATTACGATATGACAACAGAAAAGCAAATCCGAAGAGGCTCTACCCAGATCTATACAATGACGGGAAAGAGGAAAAAATAGACAAGAAAGACAAAATCTGCAACCTTTTTGAAAAGAGGGAATTGCAGATTTGGAGAAAGATGTTACTACAACATCCTAAGATATGTCAAAACTATGAATATATGGTAAATGTGCATACTTAGATGGATATGGGGATGATTGCAGAGATCTGCATCCAAAAATATGTAAAAACCTAAAAGAAGGAAAGGATGTTAAGTTCGACAAAAAATGCAAATATATGCACCCTGTAGCCATGAATCATAATCAAATAAATAACCAACCAAGTAATAAAATCCAAAATAAGAAAGAAACAAATAAAGAGAGAAATCAAGAATATCAGTAAAAGAGAAAAGCAAACACCAATGAGATATGCAGAGGTGTCAGCAAAAAATTTCAAAGCATCAGCTCCGAAATTCTACTCAAGAGATAATAACTGTATTTATTATGCAAGAGGATATTGCAGAAACGGAGAAAATTGCAGATTCAGACACAAAATGAATAATTATGATGAAGGAAGATCAAATATTATGGAAAAGTTGGATTTTTTAATGTCAGAATTTCTGGAAATGAAAAAAAGAAAAAAAAACAACATACCAGAACAGGAAACGAGCATGGAAAATCCTTATTACTATCAGTATTAAATGAAGGAGAAAACACGCAAACCATCATAGTGATGAATGCGCAGGGTTTAGTTACGAGTAACTCAAAAAGAAAAATAGAGTACTTAGAAGAACTACCCAACCCAAAATGAAAAGAAATAGATATAATGAATATAAGTGAAACCTGGTATTCCCAAGAGACTGGGAATGATGATCAAATAAAAGGGTTCCAAACTTATAGATCAGATAGAGAAAATAGGAATCAAGGGGGAACCGCAATATATGGGAAAGACAAAAAAACAAGGAAAATATATGAGAAATATAGTAACTCAGAATGTGAACTAATAGCGGTAGAATTTGAATCTGAAAAATTGATGAAACATAGTAATATATAGACCTCCTAATACTAGAGTTTTGACTAATAATTGAAAAATTGGTGATATATGTAGAAATCACAAGGACTGGACTATTCTCCTATCTGGTGACTTTCAACTTTCCTTTCGTAGAATGGAAAGAACGAATAGGAGATTGTGGTTGTACTTATACATATAAAAAAAGAGAGTAATAGTAGTGCAGAAGATAAGAGGCAATTTGAAAAGCTATTAGATATGCTACTAGAATACAACATTCAACAAATAAATCACCTGCCAACAAGAAAGGAAAATACTTTAGACCTAGTATTTGTGAACGAGATGAATTATGTTAAAGAATAATAGTTTATAATGCGAGTATTTCAGACCATAATGTCATAGAATTAACAGTTCATTCCAAAGCAAGTGAAAATAGAGATAAGCAAGAAATGAAAAAGTGGGAAGGAAGGATGGAAATACAACTTCTACAGTAAAAATATAAAATGGTCAGAATTAATGAAAGAATTAAACAAAGATTGGGATAACATTTTCGTAAGTGATGACATAAGGGTAAATACGGAGATATTATATATTGGAGATAATAGTGAAAAATATATACGAAGAAGAAAAGTAAACATCATTCATGCATACCAAGAGACAGAAGAATCTTGTTCCAGAAAATCAGAAAGTGGAAAAAAGGTCTTGCAAAAGAAAAATGCATGGAAAGTTATAGAACTAAAAAGTAAGATAGAAAAATGCAGAACAAAAGATTATACAATCAAAAAGAAAATGAAAAACGGGACTTGAAGAAGAAAAACCCTATTAATATCAAGCAAACCCCAAACTATTATACTCATATCGAAGAAGATGAATAAAAGAAGAATAGAAATAGGCCCTCTGAGAATTGAAGGGAGATTAACGAATGAAAAAAAAAGGAAATTTGCAACATACTGGCAGAACGATATAAGAGAGAATTCACCCCT